>NW_027142353.1:38615544-38782696 GCF_026170545.1 Melanerpes formicivorus | reverse complement strand
AGACTATTTTAAGAAGGTTTTGAAGGGAAACATTTCTCAGAACACTTGATACTCCCTGTTTCCAAGAAGTCAGGAAAATCTGAATTTCAGAAATGGGTTATTTCCTCTTTGAAGAAAAATGAGCTGGCAAAGATGCTAGATACCAGGGAGGGAAAGCAGACAAATATTGGCATTATTTTGTCTGAATAGCATTCATACCCTAAGGAATTGCATTATTTCTGGAGTACTAGCAGTGGAGTTAGATCAAATGGAATTTTTAAAGGAATGAAGTAAGAAATGTGAAACAACAGCCTGCCTAGCACTCCAACAAAGCTCAAAACTTCATCCTACTAGTTTTGGTGTCTTCACTGTTTTACCAAGGGTGAGATGCTGGAGATCAAAAGGTTCTCATTCATTCTAAAAACCACCTTACTGGGATCAAGAAGGAGGATGAGCTCTCAGTGGGACTGCTCTAGCAGTGGAACAAATGAAGTCACTGGGGAGTCTAGTGAAGTCTATTCATCCCCAATAAGGATATGAAAACTTAATGCAAAAAACATGACATTCTGTAAAGCTGCTGTAGAGCTAAAAGACATTTAGTTGTCACTCATTAGAGGTATCAAATTATACATACAATCATAAGAAAAACTATCAGCAAAATCTAAAAAGAAAAGCAGGAGGAAGCATGTTCCTTCGGAAGGGCAAAATACAGAGACAACGCAGATTAATCTGCCAATGATTAGAACTACCCTTTCTCACAAACACATCAGTTACTAGTTTCAAAGACAAGCAAGGAGATGGAGGAAGGGTAAGAGAATAGACAAGCTAAAACAGCAATGTGAAGCATTGTGCTTATGATTTATCATGTTAAGGATGGTGTGGGGAACCACATCAAAGGCCTTGCAGAAGTTCAGATAGATCACATCCATAGATTGTCCCTTATCTACTGACATAGTCACTCCATCATAGAAGGACACTAGGTTAGTCAGGCAGGACCTGACCCTAGCAAGCCATGCTGACTGTCCTCAATCATCTCTCTGTTCTCCATGTTCCTCAGCATGGCATCTAGGATGATCTATTCCATGATCTTCCCAGGCACAGAAGTGAGGCTGACAGGTTGGTAGTTCCCAGAGTTGTCCTTTCTACCCTTTGTAAAAATGGGTGCAATGCTTCCTTTCTTCCAGTCCCCAAGGACCTCACCTAACTTCCAGGACTTATCAAATATCATGGAGAGTGGCCTGGCAACTACATCAGCTAGTTCCTTCAGAACTCTGCATTGTATTTCATCAGGTCCCATGGATTTGTATATCTTCAGGATCTTCAGATGATCAGACACCTTGTCTTCACTTACAGTGGAAGGGATTTTGCCTCCCTGGTCTCCAATGTGTGGGCCATCAACATGGGAGCTAGGAGAAGAGGGGTTGCCAGTGAAGACTGGGGCAAAAAAATTGTTGAGAATCTCTTCTCCTCATCCATTGATACAAGTTCCCCACTGTTGCCCATCAGGGTGGGAACATTTTCTTTAGTCTTCCTTTTCTGGTTAAAGTGCCTGTAGAAGCCTTTCTCGGTTTTTGTTACATTGAAAAGGAGTTCTGTTAGCCAACATTTTAGTATTCTCAAGGATGTATGGGACCACAAAACATGCTCTGCATACTTTCCAATGATTTAAACCATAAAAAGAAAGAACATTTTCTCTGCAAGTGAACAAATGCTGACAATCCAGATAAACAATTAAAAACAACCTACTACACAGTGACAAGAGTGATTCAAGGTCTATAAAATCCAGCTCTTCCATCAAACATAAGGGAGCTCATTCTGGTTAGTCTGCAGAATAAGAGGAGGAAATTATTTGTTTATGGGTATGAGAAAATCAGCTGTAAAAAGAGCTTGGATAAGAGAAGACTCGGAGCAGACAGATGCATATTACAGTTACGGCAAACTCACAATAGAAATGGGATAAATATTGTAATGGTGAAAGTAACTACGCACTGGGGAAAAGTTGAGACAAAAATAAAAAATAACATCAATAAACAAACCACAGAGTACATCTTGAGGTGCTGAAATGAGAGCAGGTATCTTTTCAAAATTATTTGGTTTACTTCAAGTCAGTGAGAATTTTTAAGTAAAAGCCTATGGATCACATTATACAATCGGTTATATGACACATTCACATTATCCTTTGTGGATTAAAAATCTATACATTTCTATTAGAAGCATTGGTTTTCACAGGCTGATGACTCTCTGCTGGGTATCTGATTCTTCATATTTGGTCTCAGGAGACAACATTGTCCATATATTAACTCTGGAAAAAAAATACTTTAATCTGATTAGAAATTGAAGGAATAAAAGATGTTTTTAGCTTAAAACAAAAACCACCAAACACACAAAATAATTCACTTTCCTCTGTTGAAACTCTCTGCTCAGTCAGAAGGACACTGAACTAAAAATGACTAGTCCAAGTGCATCAAGTGAGGAAGTTAGGTGGGAACAGCTAATCAGTTATCCAGGGTATATCCAGAGTACCCTGATGCAGCTATACTATACTGGTTGTCCCAGGACCCTGTCTCTCTGTCTCATATCCTGATTTCCACAGACTTGCACCATGTACAGCCCTTAACCACAAGCAGGAGGTCACTGGTGACCTTATCTACCAGCATTTCAGCATACAGAAAGAGGAAAACCAGACCCATGAACAAGCTGCCTCCCAGTCTCAGGACAATTACTGGGACATGTTGACTGGTCCCAGCAGGGACAGACCCCCAAGGAAGGGCCATGACACAGTCACCCAAAAAAAGGGAGGGGGGAAAAAAAAAAGGCAGTACTGCACCCATTTGGCCAAGACAGAGCTGAGGGAGAGAAAAAATTCTGGAGTATGGTCAGGTTTATGGCCAGACTGCACCCCTATCAGGTAGGTCTTTTCTAGTGAACAATGAATACCATCCACCCTTCCCTCCAGAGGCTTTGCAGCAGTTGAAACATTAAAAAAATAGTGTGTAAAACTGCCTACATTGCTGAAATACTAATGTCAAACACAGTGCAGCAGAGCCTGCTTTAACCTCTTCTCCAAGGTTCTTCATTTATTAAGTCCTTGCTTTTTCATCTTTATGAGAAATGTCCCCATCTATTTGGTGGCAATAATTCTAGGTTTCAGTGTTTGACTCCAAGGTGAAGCAAGAAGCAAACTACTGTTCTATTCAATGAAGACTAGAAAAATGGCAAATCTTGTAACAAACTCTATGACTGAGATGGGGCAGAATCACTTTCCCTACACATAAAAGATCATTTGGAAAAATAATCTTCTTAAAAGACCATTTCTGATGCTTGCTCTTTTCAATTTTTTGGAGATCTCTTCAGAGACTTATTGGGACGGTGATTGCTCAAGGTACAAGGACAGTGTCATTTGCTAACAATTAGCAATGCCTTTTATTCTGCAGAACAAATTCAGTCCATGTAAACAGATGTATCTCCCTTTTCTTAATTTTTCCTCCTGCAAACATGTCTGCTCACTGCAGGACTGCACTTGGCCCTTTGTCTTTATAAGGCCACTTGCTTGCCTGTTTGCCTAGGAATTTGTGTATACATTTAAAACATTATTTCATTTTATATGGGTTAGCTGGGGATGTCCAGGCTGTGGTGTTCTTTTCTTTATTCTCTCCCACTACATCTAACATCAAAAAGGACCATTCATTTCACCATGCCCTGTACAAATATATAAAAACATCCTTATGTCCATGATTCCCACAGGATTTATAAGGCTAAGAAGATGCACAAGGAGTTGAAGAGGTTTCCCCAGCACAATGTGGCAGGAAAATGTACACAGCAATCCATCTCTATGGCCATGTTGATTCTTCTTGCTCTATGGACATTGTGCACCTTGAAGAGTTCAGTCACCTGATTAAGATCTTCAAGACCTAACCACAGTGGAAGATTGACAGTTTCTCATGATTTAGAAAAGATTTATTTATGATTGCTGGGGAGTTGCCTCTCAGCTGTTCATGATTAGAAATATTCCACTACCCCCAAATGTCTGGAACAATTTATGTATTTGTTGGAAATATTTAATGAAAATCTGGACTTGATGTTACTGGAGTAGTTTGCTCCCGATAGATACAGACTGAGAAGCTGCATTGTAGCAATTGCCTCCTTGTCCATCATGTCGGGGTTCCATTACCTATAATTTGTAGAGGTAAATATAAAGAAAATGCAGACATTTTATAAATAATGACAGCAGTTCAGAATCCAGACAGGTATAGACAATTCTTCATGATCCAGGTAAAAGAAAATAAGAGGTGATCAGGATGAATACTGAAATACAAGGGCAGAACTGCATGTGCTGTATCTCACAACAGTATCTTTACAATATTTTTAAGCACTGAATATAATCTGGGGGGAAGCTTGTGGGGTATTGGGGTTGTTCGGGTTTTTATACACAGTAGACATTCTTTTCTGAAATCTAAGAAAGAGCAACCACTTCAAATTAAATTTACCAACATGGTTTCTCAAAACTTTTCTGAAAAGAACAAAAAATAAAATTTAAAGCCATTCCTTAGTAGCATAAAAGATTATTCTCATTCCTTTTTTCTTTTTTCTTTTTTTTTTTTCTGATGAGCACAGTATTAGCTTTTAGGTACTTGCAGTGTATAAAAAGTCAATAAAGTGTTTCTGCATACTGTTCCTTTTGTTCTAGTTCAGCCGGCAATCCTCCTTTTTTCCCCCTTAATTTTCTTACATAGATTTTCTCAGAGTAGCATCTGGCTTGACTTTTAAAAATTAATTGTGTAAGCACAACAAAATCAAAGAGATGTCAAAACTGCAGAATTTTCCCTTGCAACTACACAAAGCTGAGTTTTGGATGACTCTGTTGTGAGACAATGAATCATCTTAAGTTATGGAATTTGGGTTCAGGCTCACTAAGGTAGCTATTATGAAGCTCAGCAAATCTATATCCACCTCTGATCTGTTGTGGGTTTGAGTTTTAGAGGGTGAGGAGTGTGTAGGAGATTCTGATATCATTATCCACACTTAAACTTTGGCAGTGGCATATTTTATAGCCTTCCTTATATGAACCAGAAGTCCTGTCCTGAACCTCTGATAACTCTAATTGAAAATTCCAAACAGTGCAAAAACAAGAAATTATCAACAAATGTTCTCACAGACAATTCTTTGTAGCCAGCAAAAGAGCTGTTCAATACAGTTCTCTGGGTAAATTCTGGCAGATGAACTTAATTAAGAGACAAAAACAATTAACTAGCAATGTGAGGCATAAATTGGCTAAACTGAAATTCTCTGTAAAATCTCCTTATTAGGAAACAAGAGAATTATCATTCTGCTGTTTTCCACAGAAGGATGACCACTTTCTGTCTGTGCTCATGGGCCAATATCAGCCCCATGATATTCTACTCACAGAGGGCCACCTGGCAGCTCACAAACCATAGGATAGTTCTATGTGCCCTCTCCCTTCCCCTGAAGAGTGTGACAATACTCAGGAAGAAAACAATGCTTTAGCAGCCATCACATCTTCCTGCGCATGCAGTGCCAGTCATGGACAGGACCAGGAGCTACTGCCCAGGTTCCTGAGGGAAAAGGAATGCAGAACACCTGTGTGTGTGCTCACAGCTTAGCACAAAATCATTGGCTGCTTTTGTTGATCCTGAGCATGGGAAAAGAATGTCTCAAAAGCAGCTCCAGCCACTGCATCTCCTCAGATTTTAACCATTTCATGACTCATTGGATGACTGACAGATGTTTAGAAAGAAACTAAATGCCAATTTAATCATGTTTCTCCAGCATGAGTGCCCCAAAGAAACCAAGAATCATCTGTTCTGATCCACACCAAGCAATGGCTCCTGGCTTTCAGTTTGGAAATGATACCTTTATAAGATAAATTACGTGGAAGACATCTCCAGAAAACTTCTGGTACAAGTTTCTGGAGGATTGCTAAGCTTAGGACAGTCCTCAGATGGCTGGTCACCAAGAAATGATGCCATGAAGCATCCCCATGGGAAGCCCCTCAGCAATGACTTGCTGGAGACTAGATACAATACCCTGGTTGTCCTCCCAAGGCATCCAGGATTAGACACTTTTGAGGAATAACTGCTATCCGCTGAAGTCTGACTGAAAATGACCAGGTTTAAATGCTTATAAAGTAGTAAGTAGCCTATGGTCATCGAAAGCAGATTACTTAAGTGGTCAATTCAGAAAAAATAAAATAGGCTTCTATGGATATAGAGTATCACAGTATCACAGTATCGCTTAGGTTGGAAAGGACCTCGAGGATCCAACCTATCAACACAGACCCCATGCCTAGACCATGGCACCAAGTGCCACGTCCGATCTCCCCTTGAACACCTCCAGGGTCGATGACTCAACCACCTCCCTGGGCAACCCGTTCCAATGACGAATGACTCGCTCGGTGAAGAACTTCCTCCTCACCTCGAGTCTAAACCTCCCCTGGTGCAGCTTGAGACTGTGTCCCCTTGCTCTGGTGCTGGTTGCCTGGGAGAAGAGGCCAACCCCTTCCTGGCTACAACCACCTTTCAGGTAGTTGTAGAGGGCAATGAGGTCACCCCTGAGCCTCCTCTTCTCCAGGCTAAACAATCCCAGCTCCCTCACCCTCTCCTCATAGGGCTTGTGTTCAAGGCCTCTCACCAGCCTTGTTGCCCTTCTCTGGACACGCTCAAGTGTTTTGATGTCTTTTTTAAACTGAGGGGCCCAGAACTGGACACAGTACTCAAGGTGCAGCCTAACCAAAGCAGAGTACAGGGGCACTATGACCTCCCTGCTCCTGCTGGCTACACTATTCCTAATGCAGGCCAGGATGCTATTGGCGGCCCTCCTGGCCACCTGGGCACACTGTTGGCTCATATTCAGGTGGCTGTTGATCAGCACCCCCAGGTCCCTCTCTGTTTGGGAGCTCTCTCAGGTGGCTGTTGATCAGCACCCCCAGGTCCCTCTCTGTTTGGGAGCTCTCCAGCCACTCCGACCCCAGCCTGTAGCTCTGCATGGGATTGCCGTAGCCAAAGTGCAGCACTCAGCACTTGGACTTGTTGAGTAGTCATACAATTCTTTACAGCTGTCACTCCGGTTTTATCAAGATAGGAATTGATGTAAAAATCAGAAAATTTAAAAATCAGACAGTGAGAAGTATCCTTGGGAATATAGACGGCTGGATTTTTAGTATCATTTTTGTTATCATCATTTTCAAATCTGCTAGGGAATTCAAGATATAGCATCTAAAACACTGGAGTCAGAAAGAAAAATTCCAGAATCTGCAAGAACATGAAAACTTGAGAATGATAATGTTTATAGGAAGATAAGGAATACTCTGACCCTCCCCACCCCCACCCCACCCCCCCAAGGAAAAAAAAAAAAAAAAAAAAAAAAAGAGAGAGAGAAAATAAGAGGGGGGGAAAAACACACACACAAAAAAAACCAAACCAAAACAAAACACCCACACTCCCACACACAAAAACAGAGCAAGAAAATACGCAGCAAGTGCCAGGCGATATTTTTGACTCCCCAGTCTTCTACATAGTAGGTATAATATGATGCACTATAACTACTTCCAGCCTATATCTAACAATGAAGAACAGGATACCAGCTGGTTAGTACAGAGCTACCTCACTGGTTATTATCTGTTAAAAGTATGGCTCACACACCAACTGCACATAAATCGGGCACTTCTTGAGATCAACATTTTTTACCTCACCATCTGTCTGAGCATTTCAGAAGCCTTTGTCATTCCCAGAAGTGGTGCTCAGGTTGTTTCTTTGCATTTGGACCAGTATCCTGCAGGATCTGCAGTGTTTTGATCTTGAATTGTGCCTAAGAGAGTGCATGACAGTACAGACAGTTAGGTTCACAGTTTTCAAATTGAGGGCCATGGTGAATCAGTGTCAGACTGATGAACATCTCTCAGGACTGAGACTTTCGTTAGAGCTCTGCTACTTGTTCACTGAGTTATCTCTTCCTCAACAAAGGAGACTATTCATTTCAGCCAGGCAGTCTTTGTTGTTAAATACTGCTCTGATTCAGCAGACAGCAGAGCTACATGTTTGCCTATATGTAATGTGCAAACCAAAGAGAAAAGTAATTCTAGTGAATGAGTTGTCTTAGCCCAAAACCATTCTCTGCTCTAGAAAATATTTACACGAATAAAAAATTGTGGAATGTAAATGAGTAACAGTTTCTACTGCTGAAAATGTTTCACATGACCTTATAAAAGGTCCTATTTTTTTTTCCTGGGAGAACCCCAGTCTGATATATCCAATAGAATATCCATCCCTCTTAGAGTAATTTCTTTCTCAAATAAATTTAACTTTCCATATTGCACTACAGATTGCTTTTTAGTAATAGAACTGCTGGGTTTTTTTCTGAAACTAGCAATTGATTGCAATCTGTCCCCCTGCTTTTATTTCTTCTATTTTATCCAAGAGTGTTTTAGACCACAGCAGCTTCCATATTCTTTAAAGAAGAAATCAAAAATTTTAAAAAATATACAATAAATAAAATTTTAAAATAGACAACAAAACAAGCCATAAGAAATATGGGAAGTTAGCAGAGGATTAGAAAAGGATGCCAGATGTCAAAAGCTCCTGCATGATATCAGAGTGAAAAATCCCAGTTCAGTAAATTAACCTTGTGATCCTAAGTTCTTGGACATCTCTTGGAAGGGGCATCCCAACCCACAGTTTCATGCATCTTGTGAGGGTATCAGCACAGCATTTCTCTGCCTCAGCCTGTGTGATTGTCCCTTTTCCATCTGCACTGAGTCAATTTATGGCTCAAAACAAACCCTTCCTCATTCCAGTTTGTGGGATCACTGTGCAGTCCAGGTAGCTACTGCAGGCACCCTTGTGCGGTACCTTGAAAAGCAAAGGCTTTCAAGGTGTGAGAGATGATTTCTTTGCTCAGCAGTTGGCACAGCAGCAATGGATACATCCTTCTGCTCTCTGCAGTTCTGAAAGATGGAAATTGCTGCCTCACATTAGAATGATGGTTCAGTAGCTCTCTGCACCACTCAGGCCTCTCATAGCAGGGTGAAACAATCCAGCTTCCCCATTTCTGCTGAAGCTCTCATGCAGAGAGGCTGTTGGGAAACAGTGGAGAAACACTTTAGGATTTGAAGGAATCCTCAGGGATCTGCAAGAGCAGAGGGTATCACATATCTGCACAGCATGATGCATGCTATGATTGCCTCTTTACCCCACCTGCAAAGCAGTTCTTCAGGAGCAAACTAATTCACATACCACAACAGCGTTGTAGTCTGGCTCCAGAATTTCTACAGGAGGGAACAAATTCCTGTGGGTCTGCATCATGAGCTTGCCCCAAGCTATCACCCCAATGCCCCAAAGCCATATTCAAGGGAAAAATAAGTCATTACTCCTATCTGAAATCCAGTTAGCCTCTGGTAGCCAGATAAATGCTGTAGTGATACAAGCTTTCCCTGCCAGGGGAATTTGGCAATGGTATTATGGAAGTGATATATCTGTGGGCAATCAGCATTGCAGATATACTTGAGATTCTATCAAGGTTCAAGAAAATGGGATTCGCATCTTGTGCTGGGAACGCTAAAGGCTCACCACAAGCCTCCCTCACCATCCCTTGCAGCTGCCAATAAATGAGCTCTCAACAAGAAAGCTCCTCCTGAGTTCTGCAGGGCTCACTTGGGAGCAGTCTCATGAAAAATGTGACCTTGAAATTAGAAAGTTTGCTGTATTCTTCCAGTTCGACTCAAGGACAGGACTGTGTTTAACTGCCACCTAACTAGGTGGCAGCTGGAAAACTGTGAAAACATGGAAGTAGAAGCAAAGGAGGAAGAGAAGGCAGCCCTAGGCAAACAGAAAACTTTCTTGCAGGCTGCAGACATTTGCAAGACACTGGAGATATTATAATGCCCAGCTCAGGTCCCTAGAAGTGCAGGTAGGAAATTTTTGCAGAATGATGGAGTAATGTAGGAAGACAATGTTGTGAGAGTACTCCTGAATGACTTTACCAGTCAACATATTGCATTAGGTGCATGAAAAAGTTGAAGCAAAGCAAGTGGGAGCTGTGTAGATCTCTCTGCTCAGTTTAGTATTCCTAGGTGTCTTGATAAGGGGAAAAAAGAAAGAAAGAAAGAAAGAAAGAAAGAAAGAAAGAAAGAAAGAAAGAAAGAAAGAAAGAAAGAAAGAAAGAAAGAAAGAAAGAAAGAAAGAAAGAAAGAAAGAAAGAAAGAAAGAAAGAAAGAAAGAAAGAAAGAAAGAAAGAAAGAAAGAAAGAAAGAAAGAAAGAAAGAAAGAAAGAAAGAAAGAAAGAAAGAAAGAAAGAAAGAAAGAAAGAAAGAAAGAAAGAAAGAAAGAAAGAAAGAAAGAAAGAAAGAAAGAAAGAAAGAAAGAAAGAAAGAAAGAAAGAAAGAGAAAGAAAGAAGAAAGAAAGAAAACAGCTCTAGAGCATGATTCACTTCATTCTAAAGTAGATGTTAAGATGTGTCAAGTGAGTCACAGCTTAAAATTGCCTATTTGACTCCATTGATTATAAAAGAGAATCCATCATGATTAGTTCAGACAAAGACACAATTAGGAATGTAGTAGATGATCTGTCAGCCTGACCTTAGTGCCAGGCAAGATTAGGGAGCAGGTCATCTTGAGTGCAATCACACAGCACTTACAGGATGGCCAAGGGATCAGGTCCAGCCAACATGGATTTAGGAAGGGCAGGTCCTTCCTGACCAACTTGATCTCCTTCTATGATCAGGTGACCTGCGTGGTGGATGTGGGGAAGTGTGACCGGTTGACGTTGTCCCCTTAAGAAAGGGAATATGGTGGATGGAAGTTGGTAAACGAAAAGAACGATCAAAACTAATTTAATTGGTAAAGTGGGAGGAAGCACCTTCTGAACTGGGAGTGCAGGAAGGTATCCTGGGCACTCCGGCACTTTTATCTTCAGTCTTGCTTCCGCTTCTCCTTCGGGCAGCAGCTTGCAGCTCCTGGGCTTTCTGCCAAGGCTTCGGCCTTGAAAAACTGATAAAGGCTTGTATTAACTCCTTTCCAATTAACACAAACTGCTTCTAACTATTATTCTCTCTTCTCTTTCTCTTTCTAACCCACTCTGGGAAAAGGGGGAAAGAGGGGAGAGCGGAGGTGCGAAACCCCCCTCAGCAGAGGGGGGAACTCTCATTTCTGTGCTACTCTATTGTATATCTTTGTATATATTGTCCATATTGTAAATTTGTATATATTCCCCTGCATATCCTACATTGCTTTGTAAATATACAGCTCCACTGCTTTGCTAATTCAGCTGTGAGTTTTTTTTTCCTTTCCCTTCAATTTTCTTTCCCTTTACTTTACAGGGGGGAGGGAAGAGGTTTCTTGGCCTTACCCTTCCAACCCCACGACAGGAAGGCTGTGGATGTAGTCTACCTGGACCTCAGCAAGGCCTTTGACACCATCCCCCACAGCAAACTCCTGGCCAAGCTGTCAGCCCATGGCTTGGACAGGAGCACTCTGTGCTGGGTTAGGAGCTGGCTGCAGGGCCAAGCCCAGCGAGTGCTGCTGAATGGTGCCACATCCAGCTGGCAGCCAGTCACTAGTGGTGTCCCCCAGGGTTCAGTGCTGGGCCCCATGGCAGGTGTTGATCTGTTAGAGAGTGGGAGAGCTCTGCAGAGGGACCCTGACAGGCTGGGCAGATGGGCAGAGTCCAACGGCATGCGATTTAACACATCTAAGTGCCAGGTTCTACACATTGGCCACAACAACCCCATGCAGTGCAACAGACTGGGGCCAGAGTGGCTGGAGAGTGGCCAGGCAGAAAAGGACCTGGGGGTACTGGTCGATAGTAGGCTGAACATGAGCCTGTAGTGTGCCCAGGCGGCCAGGAGGGCCAATGGCATCCTGGCCTGTATCAGCACTGGTCAGGCCACACCTTGAGTACTGCGTCCAGTTCTGGGCCCCTCAGTTTAGGAAGGATGTTGACATGCTGGAACATGTCCAGAGAATGGCAACAAAGCTGAGGAGGGGTTTGGAGCACAAGCCCTATGAGAGAGGCTGAGGGAGCTGGGATTGCTTAGCCTGGAGAAGAGGAGGCTCAGGGGTGACCTTATTGCTCTCTACAACTACCTGAAGCGAGGTTGTAGCCAAGTGGGGGTTGGTTTCTTCTTCCAGGCAACCAGCACCAGAACAAGTGTCTCAAGCAGTGCCAGGGGAGGTTTAGGCTGGATGTTGGGAAGAAGTTCTTCACAGAAAGAGTTGTTTGTCATTGGCATGGGCTGCCCAGGGAGGTGGTGGAGTCACCATCACTGGAAATGTTTAAGAGGAGACTGGATGAGGCACTTGGTGCCATGGTTTAGTTGATTAGATGGTGTTGGATGATAGGTTGGACTTGATTATCTTGAAGATCTTTTCCAGCCTGGTTAATTCTATTCTATTATATTCTCTTGACCTGAATCTCCCCTAAAAAATTGTCAGTAAGGGTGCAAGTATGGGCATAGGGTTTGTAACACATCAGTTCAGCAGTGTAGAGATACTCTTTGGAGGCTTTACCCTAAGATCCAACCAGGAAAAGCCTTGCACCTGGCTCAGCCCTGAAAAGCAGAATTCGTACCAGTGCACATCATCCTCTCATTTAAACACTGAATTTTTGATCTACCTTATCAGTTATTAAAAAAGCTCTTATCTCTGGGAGAAAAGGTATTATTTCCGAGTGAAAAATACACCTGGTATCAGTTATGTAGGTTATGGATCAGTTTCCACATGAAGGCTTTGTGAGGTCTGCAATTTAAATATGTAAGTCTATAGCTGAATACACAAACTGGATTTCTACAGTAAACTCAGCTAATGCAGAAGCAGGAGCTATATGTCTTTCACACAGGTATTTCACATTTGGCCTGTTGCTACAGTCTCTGAGAAGGAAAATGGTCTGACTTTTTCTCTAGTGAAATGAGCTTAGTGTAAGATCATATCTGGAATAGTTACAGCCTGGCAGAGGATCAGAAAGAAGAGAGGACATGGGGATAAGAAGTAGGTCTATCATTCCAGTGAAAAATTTGGCTCTGAGTGTACACCAGGACCTCCTCTGATGTGGACTGCCCTTTCAGACCTCAGGTGGGATATGTTGGGATAAACTGCTTCCCTAGACTTCCTTTAGTCCAGCTCTCAAAGAGGGAAGAAATGGCAAGAGAATAGGCACCATGCTAGTGGGGCCACAGTACTGTAAGCAATATTTTCAATTTTATATAATTGTTTAACTACAAAACATTACTTGTGCAGCTAGTTTTCTGTTATCTGCAGTAGTTTATCTGGCTTACAGAGAACCAATACCAAGGGGCAGTAATAACCATTCTGCTCTCTTCAACAGTCCACCCCATGTCCAGCAACACGTATCATTTTTATGCTGCAAAAACAAAGAAATTTCTTGAAACTGGGAGTTTGGTGCAAAAATTCCCACCCAGCAGAAAGGGAATCATCTCAGGGCCAATTCTATCATCCTGGAAGTAAACAGTTCCTTCCTGACCCAATACTCCAACTGGTGATGAGTTGACTGTATGGACAGAGCTGTCTATATTCACCAGCATGATGCAAATCTATGGGAGATTTATTTGTGTTTCCCAAAGGATTGCTTTGTGCAGAGGCAGTCCAGCCCTTGGGTCCTTGCAAAGTTCATGTTACAGATCTTCTTTGTACCTCATTACACCCAGCTATTCAGATGGGAAGAGCTGGAGCCAACAATTAAAAGTGATTAAAAGTCTGGAAGTTCTCTATAAAGAAATACTTTTCACATAGCCAGCTAATTGGAGATAACCATGTAAGTTTCCCCTTGCCCACGCTTTACCAGGCTCATGTCATTTGCACATCTGGCTCATGGCAACCTTATGTGGCGTGACATCTGCACATGGCAAAACCATTTAGCTTCTGAGCTACATTCTGAGAGAGAGCTACCAGTGTGGAACAAATTTTGTTCACTTGATGAATGTGCTGTATAGACTCTGGGGTTCTGTAATAGTTGAAAAACAGGAAGATCAAGGCAGCTCTTAGAGGCATCAAAAGAGCAGTCAAAATGAGACTTAGCACTGAGGACCCCTGTGTCTGTGAACCACATATTGGTTAGTATGAAATGGCTGCACAGATGCTCTTCTGTGTGGGTGAAATAAAAACACTAGGCAAATAATCCATGGGCCTGAGAGACAGAGACAGCCAAGACACTCTGCAGCATGAGGAGGCAGGCAGCATGGTTCTCTGAAGGAACACAGCAGTTCAATAGAAGTGCTGCAAATGCCAGGCTTATCTCCCTGTGCGCACACCACTCTTTCCACACCAATGCCCTTCAGCAAGGGAATGCATATCTCAAGTGTGTTAGCTGGCTTGGTTCACAATGTGACCCCTCTCCTTGGTAGGGTTTCAACTGCCTCATGATCTGGTGTGTGACATTGCCTTTGTTTGTGAGTGGCCATAGCTGAGGATTTTCTCAGTGAAAATGTAGCTCAGGAGTAGGTCATGTGTCCTCTGTGGCTTATTTGTATGGAGTAGATGCAAGAGAAAGAGGAATCAGGAAGCGGTTAGTAACCTCCTGCTTATTTAATCTAAATATCAAGCATTGAGGGGACTTTGATGTGAAAGTATATCGAAAGAGAGTTCTAGAATTCAAAATTATCTCTACAAACAGGAGAGGTAGGTTGAAATAATAGCACACAGGTCAGTGAGATAAATGCAAGTTACTTCAGATATACAACAATAACCAACAAGAGACCTTCTTGTGGAGAAAAACTTAGTAGGAGTTGTGCAGGAAAGGATGCAGGGTTTGTGATGCCTCCACCACAGGCTGAACGTGAGGCATAATTGTTATGTGAAAATAATACTGAGGGGTGTGAGCAGGATTAGAAAGCATCCAAAATAACTTTTGTTCAAAGCCCAGCTATAGTTCAATGACTGAATATGCACACTGTGTTTCAGAAGAGATGGAAACTGTCTGGGGAGAATCCCTGGCAGAGAAAAATGTATTAACTGGGAAATTTAGCTTGAAGGGGACTTCTAGAGGTCATCTAGTCCAAACTGCTGCTCCAAACAAGGTTAACTCCAAAACATTGTTCAAGGTCTTGTCTAAGCCAGCTTTGAAAATTTCCACTTCTACAGTTTCTCTGGGATGTAAGAAAGACTCAAGAAATTTTATTTTTATCTCAGAATTACTCAAATTCAGTGGAATCAATTTGTGACTTGTGAGATTAGATTAACTTTTAAGAGAAGATTTTTTCTTCAGTGAAGGCAGGCTAGCATTCGCATAATCTTCAAATATTCCCGTTTCCTACACCCCATGAAAAATGCCCAGGATGAAGTCTTCCCTTCCACCTCCACCTTATGAGTGGTTAAGTTGGTCTTGTAGACAGTCCATGCTAATGGAAATGTCTGAAGTAGGTAGTTCCTGACTTGCTTAAGAATTTAGTTCTAAACATCTATTTGCAGAATCTATAAATAAAAAAGTTTTATGAATATCTATACTTTTACTTATCAAATTATCTAATCATATTTAAATGGTAGGATATCCAGAAATCATAATAATTACTTTAGGGAAGAATCCGTTTCCACGTCTACCCTGATCATACCTCTTCACGGCAGATTCATCCTGAATAACCACAACTTGTCTTGCCAGAATGTGGACTACTCAATTGCAAATACTGTATCTTCACTCCAGTCATGAATCTAGCCATGTGTATTTGGGTCCGTTCTGCAGGGACTTCTGCCCTTTCCAGGCCAGTGATAACAGAGCTCAGCTGCCCAACACCAATCAACTTTTGACTGGGCTTTAAGTGTTTGCTCATTAGTGGAACAGAGGGTCCTCATTCAATTTGGAAAATTGTCAAAGTCAGTAGTAGATTGAAGATACACTCTTTTTTTGATGGCTGGTACATATTATTGCCCTGCACACACACATAAACACACCCACATCTCTTTTTGTTTTGAAGTGATGAATTCACCACCGTATAGCAATTATCAAATTCAGACATGAGTCATGTTAACTACCAGAATAGTGAAATCTGTCCACGCAGTAACTTTCAATATTACAAATCTCTTTGAAAAATAGCTTATTGAACTATTTGTTCCTGCAGTTTAGGCAAAAGCAGTTAGCTTTGGCAGCATAGAAGTTAGCCATGCAAGGACAGGCAAAAGGCAGGTGATTGAGGCAGAATCAAAATCAAGCAAGGTTTGAAGATCTGTTAATGCAGATCTCCGCTTAATGCTGGAATCCAGTGAAACCTTCAAACTCATTGTTATTCATTAAGCAGATTGAAGTGAAATGAAATTCAGCAAATTGTCCGCCTCTGCAGAGTACAATATGTTCATTTCGAAGGGAAACCAGGGTATGGATGGAAGGTGAAGCATAAGCAACACTTTCCTTGGGAGGAGCAGTGGGAGGTTAAATGCTTTTTTTTTTTTAAATATGTGTCCCTCTCTCAATGCAGTTGTACATATCTCACTGACCTGCCTGCCCCCTTCAATATGCACAGGTGATAAAGTCCACCTCCCTGTCCTCATCTGGTACATGTTCTGATGCCAGGACACCAAAGGTTTATGAGTGGCAATCCCACTCAAGTCCCTTCAGAGCCAGATTCTTGACTGATTCTGTATTAAAACTAATCTCTGGTTCAGCCCTGCTCCCATGGTATACTGTGGGAGCTAATTCAAAGTTTCTAGATAACCTGTTTAATTGAAATACAATGCTAAAGGTGAGAAGGGAAGAGTCTTCCTTTAGTCATTGTGCATGCTACCTTCTTCCTGCCATTTGGGGAGTTTATTTTGTTACAGTCACTTAAACAGGTTAGTTTATTATTTGATCTGTGACAGTCTCCATCAGAGACTAGAAGAATTTTTTTTGGAGACCCACAGAAAGAGATAGTATGTAATGTACGACTGTATTACTAGACAGGACCAACACAGAATGAAAAGAACCAAAGGAACGTTTTCTCCTGCTTTTATGGGGGAGCTGGGGAGTCAAGTAGTCAGAGCTCAGCAACCTCTGCTCTCACTTATCCCTTTTGTTTATCTCATGCTGAGTTTTCACAAGCATTTAAGCCTTAATCCTTCAGGGCATACAAGGTGACCATGATCCAGTTTCAGCCTTGCCCACCTTTCTGCCATGCTGCCTCTCTGGTGACCTGAGATCTGTTACATGTAAGCTTAGAAAGGCCCAGTTTAGACCATCTTCATCCCCACTGGCACCAGCTCTTCCTGGGAAATAGAGAGAGAAACAGGCATTTGTCAGATTCGTAGATCAAGGTTAGGTGTCTGCCTAGAGATGAGAGAAATTATTGTCTCTCTCCACTAACTACAAAGGAAACTTGGAAACAATAGATGAAATAAACATGCTAAATGAGATGTAGACACTGATAGTAAATGGGATGACTCTCATCCAAGGTAATTTGAGGCTCACAAAGTTAGGAGTAAGTAGTTTAAAGAAGATCACTTTTTTTCCATCATCAATTCTTTATTTCGTGATGTAGAAATGCTAAGAAAACTGTGAGGTCCTGAAAACTAAAGATTGTAGCATGCTGCTTCAGAGCTTGCTTGATTAGTATTTAATTTCAGACAGTTATCCTCTTCCAATATTTGGCAGTTTATTTTCCAAAGAAAATTATCTTTTAACAGAAGTAACAATTTGTACAACTAAAGTTCTTTTCTTTCAACAAGTGCATGACACTCTGTAGTTGCTACCTGTACCTCCCATCCCATCACAGACTTCTCTTGTTTCCAGAAATATATGGATAATCAGGGATTTCTCTGTAGGGCAAGTATCTCTTCCTTGATATGTGCAATGCCTGGCAAGATGTGGCACTGAACAACAATTAAGGTCAGTCCATTATATCGTCATATAGGATGCTCTCATAACAAAGAGTAGCTGAACCAATAAGGAGCTCTGGATGCTCATAGCACCACACACACACTTCCTAGCTCATTAATTGTCTGCAAACAATGAAAAGTCATTCTGGAATTAAATCTGGTGTGGCAGTCCTCAGAACTTTCATTTGCTTGAGACATTTGGGAAGCAAGGCAGTAGGGGCAGATTGCCTGCATCTTACTGCACTATCAGTCAAATGGCCCCTGGGCAGTTTGGGGTGAATTCAGGCAACCTACAACAGTACCTCAGGAAGACTTAGGCACCATCAAGGGAATTCAGGGAAACAGTGGGCATTTAAAAAGTCTCCAGCTGCCTAATCATTATCCATGCATCTGGCCAACAGAGGGAACAGGCTGCAAAGAAGGGCAGCCCCACTGTAGCACAGGGTGACAGGGCTGCCTGGGCTGACTGAGCCCCAAAAGTGTAATGAGTTCCTGAAGGCCCACATGCCCAGAGGCAAGTAGCCCAAATACAACCCAATGACAAGAGGATTCCTAAACAACATAATTTGCTCAATGGAGGTTCATTCCAAAATTGTTCAGAAGTATAAATCACCTATCTTTCAGATGGGGAAACAGTGAGGTGAAGCCCCAAGCTTGCCTAACAGCACCCATCAGAGCTCCCTTGCTGCTGTGTTTGCTCAGTACATATTCCCAGGGCTTTGCTATCTCTGACATACATGTGAAGTTCAATTGCCATAGCAACAGCATCAGCAGGTGCAAACTGCTGTATTTTCTTTGCTAAATGTAAAGAAAAGTCTTTCTGCTCCTGGGAAGGGGATTGTCATTTGTAATGAAGATTGTCCTCTCTTCTCTTACCTGGAAATGTAGCAAGGAAAACTCTTTATTGATTTTTCATGAGGGAACTAGGGCTCCAGGATTAATTATCTTCCTACACAATAGGCATCCATGCAGGTACAGGCAATAATGTTCTGGCTATATATAATACTATCTACAAAGCAGCAGAGGGAATTTTTTGCTGCAGCACACAGGGGCAATGAGAAGGTAGAGTTACACAGGAAATAATGCTACTTTTCCCAGTGGCCCCATAGATGTCCTGGCCACACAGCAGGTTGGTTCTGACAAGGTACATATGGCCCATGGATCTTCCTCCTTCTCTTCCAAGGCTAATGGGAGCTAGTACGTGGCCTAGATGTGTAGGGCAAGCCTCTGTATTCAAGGCAGACTAAATTTCACCCCGCTGTGCTCCAAAAGCAGCTTTTCTGAGCAGGGATAAGATTAGGATCTCCCAGTGCTGAGGGCTGGGCCAGCAAGACATGGCACCACATCCACTGAGAAATCCTCCATCACCCTGCCTTTAAAACTTGAACACCTTGGAAGAGCTGGAGGAGAGGAATGTCTGACAGCATGGGCCAAAAGCATGCATGTTTTCATTACATAACCTACCTGTAACCTCTGATGGAGTCATTCAGGGACTGTGTCTTGAAGAGGGAGAGGGGAAAGTGTCTGCATAGCCATCAGCCAGTGTACTTTGTAATTTGACATTCAATTTAATTATCTGAGGACAGTCACTCATTATTTTAAGCTGCCTTCTATTTCACACAAATGCTCTATTTTACTGTTGAAAATACCAAAAGTATATAACCCTAGGCAGAAATCAGAGAAAATTTAACTACAGTGAAGAGCTGAATCCCAGATCATCCTAAGTTTCTAAATCATGGGTATCAATTTTTGTGTCCATTTCTTTGGGTTTTGTCACAATTTTTGTCCTGTCACAGTTCCTTGCTGTGTTTTGGTTTTTTTAATTACTCCTACTTCCCATTAACTTTTCAGCCACAATTACGTTATGAGGGGAGCCTAGCATGCAGACATCATTCCTTTCAAAGTAACATCCTTAACAGCCAAGTGTTCTCTTCCATGCAAAACACCTCATAACCTACAGCTGACCGATACAGCCACCTGATTTCTCTAGGAAATTAAGAGCACACTTTTACAGTCAGCAAAGAGAGTAGAAAAGGGCAGAGTGTGGTATATGTGCAGAAGAGTACCAAACAAGCAAACTATAATATTCACTCAATTCCCCTCCCCCCACCCCCCCCCACCTTTTTTTTTTTTTTTTTTTTTTTTTCTATACAGGCATGCCTCAAAATTCATTTTGATTTGAAAAATTAGGTCCAACAATGAGCTGGCATCACAGCTTTCCAGACACTTTTTGTATTGTAACACTATCACTTGAGCAAGAGGTGAACAGGTAAACCATGAGATAGGTGGGTAGTGGTCAGGGTGTCTTCTGAGGATAAATGTCTCAGTGATGCTGCATAGCAAATACTAATTATTAAATGTGTATTTGCATGTTACACAGTCTTTCCTTCTGTTTCTTAGGGAGTTAAATCCAGGGTAAGTATTTTGTTTGTTTAGCAACATAATTAACAAGAACAAATATGTTACGATCAAAAGCAGCCAAACTCAAAACTACTTCACTGACCTGTCAAGGCTGTCCCTAAAACGGCACCAGAAGAGCATCAAGGCCATCCCTTTAAAAGCACTGAAGGCTGCACTTATCTGTACTTTGAATCATAAAAAGCACAAATTCAAGGTAACACATGCTAACAGCCCTTTCCAATGCAACCTTCTAGCTAGAAACAATACATCTAAAAATACATCTGCTGATGAGGTCAGTAGGTTCATCCCCAGTGAGACTCGGAAGGGCAGGAACTAAATGATAATGCAGACTCAGAAAGAAAAGAAAAAAAATACAGCAGTGGGAAAATATCAAACTCTTTTTTTTGGTAGTTTCAGCTTTCCTGACCATCTCCTGTATCTGATCTCTTTCCTGCTGCTGAAACTCCAAGTTCAAATTATCACTGCCCACAGAGTAGCATAATTATTACAATAAAAATGTGTTGAAAAGCAACACAAACAGCTACTAAATATAAGCCATTTTACAGTAGATGATCCCCCCCAGGCCATATCCCTGAGTAAAAGACACAGAGTTAGTGTCATTATGGCAGACAGTGACTAATTTACTGATGACTAGACAGCAGTGTCCACAAGAGCCTGTATGTGTAGGTGAAGATCTACACTGTAAAGGTCAAACAATATTTATAGAATCCTCTTCTCCTGCAGCTATGAGTTTCCTGAAAGCCCAGTTGATGCCTGAGACATAAGATATTTCCCTGATCCCACAGAAGCCATGGGTGAAGAAAATGAGGTTTTTAGTTGTGTGAGCCCACCCTTCAAGCCACCTTTCAAGCCACCACAACCACACTGCCAGAAGCTTCCAGATATAGAGCTGTAGTGAAGTCATTGGGTTTTCCAATGAGACAAAAGTTTAAATCTGCACTCATTCTGAGAAGCAAAGCACTTTATGAAGAGATTGACAAAGGACTGCTAGGGCCACATGCAGAACAGCAATCAGAGGTGAGTTAAAGAGCATTAACCAGCTCATTAGCTACAGACTTTCACAATGCAATGCCTTCCCGTTGAGGAATCCAAACCAACTCCTGCTTAAAAGCAGTATCCTATTTTAAAGGACTCGTAGAAAAAAAGTTAAAGGAAAAAAATACCGTTGGCTTTGTACTTCTGCCACACTATCTGCTTGCTGCTAAGGCACAACCTGCAGATGTGTGCTGGGCTTGCAAATCATAATAAAGCATCTGTGCCTGGGGACCTGTCCTGCTCCTAAGTCAGCATTTTCTCCCCTGATGTCCCAGAAGGACGAGAGTCGACCTTACTGAACTGCTGCTCTATAAGAAATTGGAGGGATCATGTGTATCACTAAAGCAATTCCATCAAGACAAAAAAGCAGCACAGCACCCAGGGCAAGTCCCACTGAACTGCAAAGTCCCCAGACAAAACCCTCTGCAAGTCTGCATCTGCTCTTGTTGCAACAAGTGCCAAAATTGCCCTTGACCTCAGCTAGAGTAGGATCAGGTGCTTTCTCATGGGAAAAGTAGAGACATCTTAGCAGATAAAATCAGAGACTATCAAATAGGATAAAATACAGTAATTCAAAGGAATCCTTCAGGGGGATTTCTAGGGGAAAGGACCCCTATATTTCCAATATTGCTACTGGAGTCACTCAATGCATAGAGAGAGAAGGCTGTGAAACTTCAAGTCTGCCCCTGTAGAGACAAGGTTGACAGGTTAAGACACAATTATTTTGCAGCCACAATGGTTGTTCTGTGTTTTAAGTTCCTCGACTCTCTTTGGAGAGCTGAGCAAAACAGGTTAATAAAATCCATGCAGCTAAGAGGCAGCTGTGACATTGCTATCTGTGCAGCATCAAACCAAGAGGTTAAGCATGCTGACTTCAGTCATGGGATAAATGGGACCCACGAAAGTTTTGCTCAGGTCACAACTGCACAACAGCATGGTATTTAAAAGTTCGGGGTGTCTTAACCCTGGTAGAATCCCACGCTGAGCATGTTCCTGACTCTGTTTTCAGTCCATCATCTGTGCTTTGAGATGCAGGAACATCCAAACATTGCTTCAGGGTCATCTTTCCGGGCTCATCCAGGGTTGCAATGAGCTGTGTCACACCCTGGCAAAGGGCTGGCACTCCAGAAGCAATGACCAGATCCCAGGCACTTCCTCCCCAGCCTCTGCCACACCTTATGTCCACCTTTTCCTAGAAGTTCTTCTCACATTGCTGGATGAGCTGTTCACAGCTTAAACCCTCCAGGGAGCTTGTACTTCCACCTATACAATCCAGAGCACACAACTCCTGACAGAGTGACGTTTTGGGTCTCTTTTTTTAAGTCATTTGCTTTAGACCACACAAGAATGCACAGTCCCAGCCCAAAGAAGAAATTATCTGTATACTGTGCCATCCCTGCTTTGTCTCACCACTGTAAATTTTTGCAGTTGAGGGAAATTCATCTCTGAAGAAGAGCGTCTCTCAGAACGTCAGGAGCACAGCTGACATTTGGAGAATGAGGCTTTTGGATTTTTCTGTCTGTGTCTTTCAAACAGGCCTGTGAGATAGTTATACTCTCTTATTTTCTACCATGAGGTAACCTCATGTCTGCTTTCTGTCAGGTGATCAAGGTCTCTCACAGCACAAGTCAATTCCTAGGGAATGAAATGTCTTTTCTAAATAATCATATATAGCATCAACAAAGTAAAGCTTAATTAAAGCATACACTAGCAGATTTTTCTTTACTCTTGGAATTATTTTTTGCAGACAGAAAGCAAATTTTATTTGAAGAAATCATTATTGTAGAAGAGGGGTACAAGGCTGTATTTGTTCAGGAAAAAAAAGTCCCACTATTTGAGTAACAAATGCTAAATGCAAGACAGACAAAATTTCTTGACCAATAAAACAAAAACGAAATAAGCAGTTTTAAAATATTTTTGAAGTATGTCTTATTCTAATGTGAAGACTTTGACATGCCTAATAAATGTGGAATTCCAGCTTAAGACTAAGTTTTATCAGCTGTTTGAAACAAACTGCAAAGCTCTTTACCCTTTGCAGAGCAAAGAGCAACCATGTACCAGGTTCTGCAAATTCCTTTTCCTCTCCTTATCATAAGATACAAAAACAGTAGTCAAGTGTATAGCATTAATCACATATGTGTTGCAGAATAGAGCCACTATTTGATCCCACAGCACTGCTGAAGATAGACAGTACTAGAGCCAGGAAACTATTCCTAAAATCAGGGCATCCTTTGTCAGCTGTATCTGCTCAGTAAAATGTTCTGCATGGAAATGGTTGGAGTACTGCCTTGTTAGGCAGACTGGCCCAGACATCCAATGAGTCTGTTCAGTGAAACTGCATCTGGGTAGGAGTTGTGATTACATGTTACTGACATTGGCTGCTGGTGGAGGGAGAACACAGATGAGATGTACTGCTCCAGCAAGCACTAAGTTCTTAATTTAGGCACTTTACGGAAATTGTTGAAAAACATTCTAATTGGAAGCGACTTCTGCTTCTCCACCATATAATTTTCCTCATTTTTTAGCATGAAGGCATTTGCATGAAAACAAGCTCTTTGTTTTTAAAATTCCACTGCTCTTGTTGTTTATTTCCCACTGGAATTCATAATCCTGTGTTTGCACAAAGCTCTATAATTGATTGCTGTGGAAGTGTTTCTATCAAAAGGAAATTACTATTAATAATCAGGAATGAACAGTTGCATAATAGAGATTAGTAAAATAAGCACCATTCTAATAATAATGCTAATCTCCATAAAACCAATCTCTTCAAATGCTTTGAAACATAAACATATCCCAGTGATAAAAATCATCTTTAAGCATGAGGAGCAATAAGAAACAGGTGGAGTTTGGTCTTATGAACAGGAATGGTGCATTTTACAACTGCCAATTAAGTTCAAAATTCCACTGTGAGTTAAATGTATCTCAGACTAATGTTTATAAGACTCAAGTGGCAATTAATTACTTCACATAGGCAGTTCCTCTGACCCAAAATGCATGTAATAATGAACTAAAGGGTGAGTTTCTCCATATCATCTGTTTCTAAAATTCCTGAGAGAAGAAGAGGTTCTGGTGGTAGTTTACATGATTTCTGATATGTTTACTGCAGACATGGAAGGCTTCATTTTCTGGTTCCTGAGACTCAGAGATCTGGCACAGGGGATTCTGTTTCTAAATATCCTGGGGAATCAGTGAAGAAAGTTCTCTGAAAGGCTTTTGACCAGATCACAAACTTGAGACAGTTTTTGAAGTCCACAAGGTCTGGTGGTGCATTACCAACTCCCTGGAGACTTTCAGGGCTAAATATGTTCCTCTTTACCAAAAATATTCCTATTTGTTTGGGCCTAAAACACATTTCCTCTTTCCACCTCACTGTGATTCCAACTTTTAACAGGGAGCCATGCTACTTCAATGGCAATAGGAGCAACCCTTGATTTAGAACAATGCCACAGGGACCTGGAAACTTAGGGTTTCCAGTCCCTGGGTTTACTTGTACCAGACCTACAGAGACCTGCTGTCTGCTGAGTCACTCCAAGTCATGCTGAACACAAGTTAGGATTTAAGAATAAAATACGTACTTTAAAACATTGCTAGGCAATTATGGAACAACGCAATAAAAGGAGAAATTGCCTTAACAAGAGCAGATTCAGCAATAAAGATCCTCCTCCGTAGCAGCTATCTTCTAGTTTTTTAGTTTTTTGGTGTTTGGTATTTTTTGTCGGTTTTTTTGTGGGGTTTTGTTTTGTTTTGTTCTAGGTTAAACAATAACATCTCCCAAACAGAGTTCTCTTTTCTTTTGCGTTTGTTCCTGCCTCCTCATGCATCTTTTCCTCAGTCCTCCCACCTGCCCTTTTCCTGGGAGACAGTGAACAGAGCAGCACAGAGAAGTCTTCAGATGATTTCTCTACTCCAGCCCCAGCCAGGATGTTCAAAGCTTGCTTGCTTCTCATCTGCAAAACCTCCCTTTTCATCACCTGTGCATGGACATTAGACACCCCTTGGTACTCCATGTCCAGTAAGGACAAAGAAAAGTCACTTTTCCTCTTTCCTTTTCTTTTCTTCTGCATAGGTAGTTCTACAAACTTTTCAACAGACACATTACTGGCTTCTGGCTGCTTTTCTGTTACAAAGTTCTGAGGAAATATGAATAAGTTTTATGCATCATATTAATATAAGCATTAATGTACCGTCTTCTTCCTATATTAATAAATAATATATTCATATCATCAAAGTGTAAACATATTACTTCAGAGACCACACTGGGAACAGTTACTTTATCATCTGCAGCTCCCTAAGACAGTCTCAGTAACAGTTTCTGAGGGGGGCACTAGGGAAGCAAACTGATAGCCTGAACATCTGGTCCACCAGTACAATGGAAAGTGAGGTACAGAGCAGCAAGGGGACACCATCTCCCCAGTGAAGCAGGCGGTGGCAATGCCTCTGCCTCTCTCCTTTCCACCTCATAGCTTTCATGCAGAAAGTAGCATGGAGCTGAGGCTGACAGTACTGGGCACACACTTTTTTTCAGGTCTAGCTACCACCTGCCTTACATGAATTAAACAGAAGAGCCATACAGTTAAAGATTGTCCTTCTCTGTCTACAAAACTCGAGATATGATCCAATATGAGCCCTTTCCAGAGTGGTCATGTTTCAAATTAAGTCAGGGTTTCTGTTTTTAAAGAAGGGCAAAAGCTACTGGTTCAGATGAATATTCATCCCATTAATTGTTTTGACTTAGGATTTACTTCAACACACATTCATCTAAAATTTGTGCATATCATCCGTAAATAAAATTAGAGAATCTACTCTGTAGAGAATCAAAACTTTGCATAATAGGAAAAAAAGTGAAACAATGAACAGATGAGGAGTCTTTCCAATGGTAGCCATTGCATTCCTGTCTGGTGCTTGGCAGACCATAGGTCATTTGAGTTTTAGAAGTGTAGTACAGAGATATTTCCAAAGCAAACATCATTCTGACACATAAACATAAAAATGTAGTCTTTAATGTGGACTCTAAATTACTTTATGCATGCATGATGAAGATGAAACTAAAATATTTATTTAATCACCTTTTGTTACAAGGCTTGCCAAAGCTTGCTACCTACCCTTTCATTAAGTGAAAGGACTGTGTCTTGTGTGCTCATAATGGCATCTTTGGCATGGGCTGAAGGTGCTTACTTCTCAGTTTGATGGACAAAGACTTCAAGGTCCAGGTACTACGTCTTCTTTATCACTAGGTGAGTTATTTGGTGGTAATATGACACAGGAGGGCTTGGAAATATCCTTTGCCTTGTTCTCTTCATCAGGAAGCTGCCTCTGATTAAAAATAAAATTAAAAAAAACATCAAAAATCCCACATTATCAGACAGTGAATGGGAAGTGGAATCTCTCTCTTCCCTTGACCAAATAAACTGCATTGATTTAATTACCTAAATTCAAATTCATCTGGTTTGGGTTATCTTAAATTTGTCTAGTAAATAGACATATAGTGGTAGTTACAATTTATAGTATCATAGTATCAGACAAGGTTGGAAGGGACCACAAGGATCATCTAGTTCCAACCCCCCTGCCATGGGCAGGGACACCCCACACTAGATCAGGCTGGTCAGAGCCTTATCCAGCCTGGGCTTAAACACCTCCAGGGACGGGGCCTCAACCACCTCCCTGGACAACCCATTCCAGTGCTTCACCACTCTCATGGTGAAGAACTTACTCCTCACATCCAGCCTGAATCTCCCCACCTCCAGTTTATCAATGATCTTCTCTGGAGTTTATAAAAAAGTAACTGCACAGACACATAGGAATGCTTGTAGAGGATGAGAAATATTCTGCTCAAATGAAAGAAATGAGACATTAGGGTGCACTAGTATCTTGGAAGTGTACATATTTGGATTTTCAAAAGACTTTGAACAAACTTTTCACCAAACAATGTTAAGCATCTGAGTTGTCAGGATATATGCAGGAATATACACTCTTATGAATTAGCAGCTGGTGAGAAGATACAACTCAAAAGATACAGATATGGTCCAAGTTCACAGTGAAGCAAATTTCCCAGCAGAATCCATTGAGGATTTGAGAGGCTTGTATTAAATAGCATATTTGTGTATGACCTAGAAAGGGGAAGGGCAGTAAATGAAGCAACAAATTTCACAGGAGGTGCACAGAGTTACTCAGAGTGGCCAGACCCTTCTGCAAGGAAATGATGAAGTCAAGCTGATAGTGTAGAGATGCAGAGGGATTACACAACATGAAAATGATAGCAGACAGATTTCAATGTCAGTAATTGCAAAGTAAAGCACATGGGAAAAACCATAAACTATATCTGACAGAGTCTAAAGAATATATGATCTGTCAGAAAATAATACTTGAAACCATGTGTTACTTCTCTGGGTTTAACTCAATGTTCAACAGTGGTTAAGAAGGCATTTGGGGAATTACTTGCAAAGAATAGAGGGAATAAAAACAACAACAACAACAAACCCTAGATATACCATTGCATGAATCCCCAGAGCATATATTCATTGAATATTGAGTACCACTCTGTTCATGTGGTCTCAAAACTAACATAACACAATCAAAAGCATTGCTGGTGGAGCAGCAGGATAGTATGACTTCTGTAGGAGGAAGTGGTTAAACAGACTAAGAGTTCACTTTGGAAATGGTATGACTGAAGTGGTATGTAACACAGTCAAAGCACTGTTGCTAAAGCAAATAGAGGAATTCTGTCCTGTACTTGCTGTTTATCTGGGAATAATGACATATCCTGGGAGCAGGTTTAAAACAAAGAATAGGAAGGACTTTTTCACCCATCATATAATTGTATCACTGAACTCTGTGACACAGAATGATGTGAAGCACAGAAATAGCAATCATTTCAAAAGAGGATTAGATCAGTTCATGAAACACCACCTAAGGCTATTAAACATGATGATCTGTCTGCAACTACTTACCGAGAAAATCCCTCAACCACAGAGAGTGAAGCTGGAAAAGTATGCCAGGTAATACCACATATATCCTCAATATCTGCCCTTGGCATCAGCTGCTGGTCACTGGCAAGAGCATGCACAGGGCACTGATCTAACTTATTATGGTAGCTCTCACGGTAGTGCATTTACAATCGCTATGGTTTCCATCCTCACAATTTGGGGTCTAGTTCATAGCTCATCAAAATAGGGATTTGGTTTCCTAACATTCAGCTACACGAAATTCAGTGAATATCAGCCTATCAAATCATTATAAATCTGTTTCACCAGTGTCAGATAAGGAGTCAAACATGCATATATTTAGCTCCTGGGATTTCCTTTGGAGTCAACTGATTATTTTCTCCAGAAACAAAGATACATCTTGCAGGGATACTGCACCTCAGATTTTGCTGCAAAAAATGACAGGAAGGACAAGGCAGACCCAGGTCTGGCTGTCTCCAGCCCACCTTCATTATGGCAGCAGCCTATGTGGCTACAAACTCTTGTGTTATTCCACAAAGCCAGCAATACGGGCTCCAGTTTCACACTCTAAAAGTTTCACTCTGGCAGGCTTCAGCATGGCCTATGTTTCCCCAGGCACTGTCAGGGAGAACATCCACACAAGCATAGCCACAGGACTACTCCATGTGACTCAAGGAAAACCCAGGGCTAGCCAGCATGTCACTGGAACAGAAGCAGCTGCTCAACTGCAATGGACAAGCACTGAGTTGCATTGACACACATTGCCCCACTAGCAAAATGACCCTGAGGTCTCTGAGTTGAAAGCTGGGGAAATCCAAGGGGATAAAATGAAAGAGTGTGTGATGAGAAGGGCATGCAAAAAAAAAATAAATAATAGAGAGCAGGTCCACATAAGGTGAGGAATTATACATGAAGGCTTAAGGCCATCTAGTGGGATGCTCTGCCAACAGGAAGCTTAGTGAAAGACCACAAAACTTCAGAAAAGCATCAGGGAGCTCTGGGGCCAGAGAAATCTCAATTAGTGACTAGTCGTGCCAAAATTTTCTCTGCAAACACTTCCACATCTCTGATCACCAAATGAAGATTTCTGCTTTGCTGCTTCAGCTTATCTGGAAGTCCTTGTTCCAGGCAATGCACTTACATTATTTTTAGCATAGAGAGTAAAATTCCATTTTGTTTCTGACACATCCAGTTCTCCTAGCTTTCACTACTGTGCTTTTGCTGAGGCCACAGTGGTTTACAGGATTATAACCACTGCAGTTCAACAGAGTCAGATTTATCAGATATCACAGTAGGTGAAACTGCAGAGTCCAAAGGAAATTGTGAAAATCTCAGTTGAAATAAGAGATTGCAGTTAACACAAGGGTCCTTCTTTCTCAGTTTAAGCAAGCAAGGTATGCACCTGAGAATTTCAGATTTTAGAGGTTGTAGAAGCCACATTTACCACTAAGTGTGACAGTACATCATTATGACTATGGGATTAATTAAATTTCTGTAAATCACACCTTCTATTTGTGTAACACTTCGTGTATTACCTGGTGCATAGAAAGTTTTCCATAGAAATCACAGGACTATGTAGTTAAAAAAAGAAAAAAGGAACAAAACACAGTTATTTATTTTTACTAGTTTTAAAAGATGGAAAAATTGCAGAGCCTCTTGCATGTTAAATCAATGAAGCATTAAACTATCAAACAGTTACCAGGGCAATATATTTATGTACATTTATAAGAAGTTAAAAAGCGTGGATTGAACATATAATGAAGAAGAAAAACATGCAAAAGAAGATAAAAGAAAGTTCTGACAACACAAGCGTCCATCAGAAGAATGGTGGAAGGAAAATATAAAACCCATAGAAAACCAATACTTTTATGGATAAAAAATACTCCCCCAAGGGTAGTGCTTCTAAAACAGCAGCTAGAATGTACCATCTAATGTCAGCTTAATAAAGGTGACAATATATGAATAATCAGACCCATAATTTCTGTAGCTTTATACTTTGATATGATTTTTTGCTCACTGATTGAGTTTTGCTTAAGTGAAAATTGTCCTTTATGAGCCTAAGAATTTGTTCTGATTTTTTTTTCTTCTTTTCATATCTACAATTTTAACACTTGAAACTGATTTCATGGCTAATTGAATTAATACAAAACTTAGCTTCAAAATGTGTACAAATATTGCTAATTATCCCCTGGAGGGATGGGGTCCCAGGTTGTTTTCCCTCCTATGGAAAACCAGCCCACCTCTCATCTCCTAATCCCCCTGGGAGGGTCCCTCTGGCAGCAGTAGTCCAAGGAAATGTCTCCTTTCCACATTCTCTGCTTTGTCTAGAAAAGATTCATCAGGAAGAGAGGTGACAGGAGAGAATTTGATTTCATGTTCTAGCAGGTAGATGCTTATCTTGGAGAGGAAAGTCAAAAGCCTGCTCCAGAAATAGATGAGATGATAGATAGGTAGGTAGGTAGGTAGGTAGGTAGGTAGGTAGGTAGGTAGATAGATAGATAGATAGATAGATAGATAGATAGATAGATAGATAGATAGATAGATAGATAGATAGGTAGATCCCTGCATTAGGACATTGCTTAAAATACATGAAAATTGTTAATATAGAAAGAGTATACAGCCCTTGCCCTAGGCTGTGGAGGCAGACTAGATTTAAGGTGTGTGTTTGAGGCAAGCAGGATCCCCAAACTTATAGTACCCAAATAAGAACACAGTGAAGCGTAGGGCCCTGCTGTGAGGGCATGGGCACCAGCCAGCACTGCCTTCACCTGAATCAAGCACCTGGACATGTGGCTTTTGCCTGCAGTGCTGAACAACATCACTTTGCACCTGGAAGCTGCTCTTAGCCAAGCAGCAATTGTTGCTGGCACCTCTGGTTTCACCTGAATCAAGACCCTCCTGTAGCACCAGCTCCTGCAGTACAGTCCCTTGCAGCAGTGGCCTAGATGCAGGGCATCTCTGATCAGCTGGCTGACAGCTTGGCCAGCAGTTTGCTGTGGGGGGCAGTGTCAAAGGCCTTGCTGAAGTCCAGGTAGACTACATACACAGCTTTCCTCACATCCACCAGGTGGGTCACCTGATCATAGAAGGAGATCAGGCTGGTCAGGCAGGACCTGCCCTTCCTAAATCCATGCTGGCTGGGCCTGAGCCCTTGGCCATCCTGTAAGTGCTGTGTGATTGCACTCACAATGACCTTTTCCATAATCTTGCCTGGCACTGAGGTCAGGCTGACAGGCCTGTAGTTTCCAGGTCCCTCCATCTGGTCCTTCTTGTGGATGGGCATCATACTGGCCAGTTTCCAGTCATCTGGGACCTCTCCAGTGAGCCAGGACTGGTGGAAAATGATGGAAAGAGGCTTGACAAGCTCATCTGCCAACTCTCTCAGTACCCTAGGATGGATCCCATCTGGTCCCATGGACTTGTGAGTATCCAAGTGGCCCAGCAAGTCCTTAACTACTTCCTCATGGAAGCATGTGTAACAATTGCTTGGAAAGATAATTGTCATAACCATCATGCCTCCTCATTGCCCTCTTTCCTTCAGCTTTTATTGATGAATACAATGTCATATTGTACAGAATATTCCTTTGGTCATCTCTCTCTCCCAACCTCTTGCACCCACCCCCACCCTCAGCCTAGTGGCCTTTTATGGCTGAGAGGTTTGTGGAGAGACAGCCTTGATGCTGTGCAGTCAGTGCTCAGCAGCAGCCAAAACACTGGTGTCATATCAGTACAAATACCACAAATGCAAATCCCAGAGCATCATACACGCTGGTGTGAAGAAAGCTAACTACATCTCAGCCAGAACCAGTAAGAGCTGAAAAAATATTGGCTGTATTACAAAAGAAACAAAAGACCTGCATGTTCTATAAAGACTATTACAGACAACCATACTCCTACAACTAATGTAACTTCACCCTTCCAGAATCAATTAATTCATTTGCAATCTAGACAATAAAGAGAACAAACTCCATAGTTGAGATTTACACTTCCTACATCATGGACACATGAAAGCTGAGAGAGATCTCATATTAGTCTTTTCAGGTAACAGCTCTTCTTGGCTCACATAGTACACCCAAAAATATATGTGTGTTGTTTTTCTGTCATTTCTTTATGCAGCAGCAGTTATGAGCTGATGATACTTTTATTTTGGAAAGGATGTCCAACTGGAAAAAAACTATATGGAAAGGCATAAACCTTACAGGCTGTCAGCAATTCTTTTTTTGTTCTGGAAGCATGAATACCTGCAGAGCTGGATGAGCTGTAAAGGCAGTCAGATGCTGTGCATCGGCTGGAGCCAGCTTGCTAGATAAGACCTGAGGAGCTCTCCCTCTGCTTTACATGCTCAGATGTGATTTTGCACTGGGAAGTCACAGATGGGACAAAATTGAGCACCTTTCCCTGGAAAGAGGGGAAAAAATATAATAATAATAATAACAATAATAATAATAATAATAACAACAACAACAACAACAACAACAACAATAATAATAATAATAATAATAATAATAATAATAATAATAATAATAATAATAATAATAACAACAACAACAAACAACAACCAGGTTGGATGAGACCTTCAAGATCATTGCGTCCAACCCATCAACCAATCCAACCCACCTAAACAACTAAACCATGCAACCAAGCACCCCATCAAGTCTCCTCCTGAACACCTCCAACGACAGCGACTCCACCACCTCCCCGGGCAGCCCATTCCAATGGGCAATCATTCTCTCTGTATAGAACCTTTTCCTAACATCCAACCTAAACCTCCCCTGATGCAGCCTGAGACTGTGTCCTCTTGTTCTGGTACTGGCTGCCTGGGAGAACAGACCAACATCCGCCTGTTTACAACTTCCCTTCAGGTAGTTGCAGAGAGCAATAAGGTCACCCCTGAGTCTCCTCCTCTCCAGGCTAAGCAACCCCAGCTCCCTCAGTCTCTCCTCGTAGGGCTTGTGTTCCAAACCCCTCACCAACTGCATTGCCCTTCTCTAGACTCATTCCAGCAAGTCAACATCCTTCCCAAACTGAGGGGCCCAGAACTGGACACAGTACTCGAGGTGTGGCCTAACCAGTGCAGTGTACAGGGGCAGAATGACCTCCCTGCTCCTGCTGGCCACACAGTTCCTGACACAGGCCAGGATGCCGTTGTCCCTCTCGGCAGCCTGGGCATACTGCAGGCTCATGTTCAGCCTACCATCGACCAGTACCCCTAGGTCCCTCTCTACCTGGCTGCTCTCCAGCCACTCTGACTCCAGCCTGTAGCACTGCATGGGGTTGTTGTGGCCAATGTGCAGAACCCGGCACTTGGGTGTGTTAAATCTCATGCCGTTGGACTCTGCCCTCCAGTCAGTTTCTAACCCAATGCAGTGCGCTCCCATACAATCCATGGGCTGACTGGTTGGCCAGGAGTTTGATATGGGGCACAGTGTCAAAGGCCTTGCTGAAATCCAGGTAGACTACATCCACAGGCCTCCCCACATCCACCAATCAGATCACCTGATCATAGAAGGAGATCAGATTGGTCAGGCAGGACCTGCCCTTCCTAAATCCATGCTGGCTGGGCCTGAGCCCTTGGCCATCCTGTAAGTGCTGTGTGATTGCACTCAAGATGACCTGTTCCATGATCTTGCCTGGCACTGAGGTCAGGCTGACTGGCCTATACTTCCCTGGCTCATCCAACCAGCCCTTCTTGTGGATGGGCATTACATTGGCCAGCTTCCACTCTTCTGGGATCTCTCCAATGAGCCAGGACTGATGAAAAATGATGGAGAGTGGCTTAGCCAGCTCATCTGCCAGCTCTCTCAGCACCCTAGGATGGATCCCATCTGGTCCCATCAACTTGTGGAGATCCAAGCGGCTGAGGAGAGCTCCAACCACCTCCTCATGGAACATAGGGAAACTGTGCAGCTCCCTGGCTCCTTCTGCCAGCTCTGCAGGCCAGCTGTCTGGAAGACGTTCTGTCCTGCTAGTAAAAATTGAGGCAAAGAAGGTGTTAAGTATCTCTGCCTTTTCCTCATCCTTTGATACAACGTTTCCCTTCATGTCCACCAAGGAGTGGAGGTTGTCCTTGCCCCTCCTCTTGCTATTAATGTATTTATAGAAGGACTTTTTGTTGTCCTTCAGAGCAGAGGCCAGTTTAAGCTCCAAATGGGCTTTTGCCTCTCTAATTTTCTTCCTGCATGATCTAGCAACATCCTTAAACATTCCGTGGGTTGCCTCACCTTTCTTCCAAAGATGATACACCCTCTTTTTTTCCCTTAGTTCTATTGAAATTTCATTACCCATCCAGGCTGGCCATCTGCCCTGGTGGCTCATCTTCCGGCACATTGGCACAGCCTGTTCCTGCACCTTCAAGAGTTCTTCACTGAAGCAGGTGCAGCTCTCCTGGACCCCTTTGTTTTTAAGGGCTTTATCCCAAGGAACCCTCTGAATTAGTTCCTTCAGTAACCTGAAGTCTGCCCTCCGGAAGTCCAGAGTGGAGGTCTTTTTGCTGCCTTTTCTAGCTTGACTGAATACTGAAAATTCAATTATCTCATGGTCACTGGCCCCTAAACACCCTCCAACCACTACATCACCCTTCCCTATTTGTGAAGAGGAGGTCAAGCATAGCCTTACCCCTGGTAGGCTCACACAGCACCTGGGATAAGAAGCTGTCCTCCATGCACTCTAAGAACCTCCTAGACTGTCTCCTCTCTGCTGTGTTGAGATCCCAGCAAATGTCAGGCAGATTGAAGTCACCCATGAGAACAAGGTCAGGCGATCCTGAGACAGCCTTAAGCTGCCTATAGAATGACTCTTCAACATCTTCCTCCTGGTTGGGTGGTCTATAACAGACTCCAACCAGGATGTCTGCCCTGGCAGTCTTCCCTCTAATTCTTACCCACAAGCACTCAACCTGATTGTCCCTAATCTCCATCTCAATGGCATCTAGTGCCTTCCTGATGTACAGGGCCACCCCTCCACCCCTTCTTCCTTGCCTGTCTCTCCTGAAGAGCCTGTAGCAGTCAATTGCAGCACTCCAGTCATGTGAGTTGTCCCACCACGTCTCTGTGATGGCAACTACATCATAATCCTGCTGCAGCAAGGCTTCCAGCTCCTCTGTTTGTTACCCATGCTTCGTGCATTAGTGTACATGCACTGCAGCTGGGCTGCTGGTTTCACCTCTGACTCTATCTTATCACCCCCAGACTCCTGCCTGCGGGGACTAGTTTCAGCCCCTTCCCCCTTCGAAACCAGTTTAAAGCCCTATCAATGAGACCTGCCAATTCCCTTCCCAGAATCTTTTTACCTTTGGGGTACAGGCCATTCTCATATACTGTGACCTTTCCCCTCCTCTGGGACAGATGTACTCCATCTGTTGCCAGCTGACCTGGTGCAGTAGAAAGTTCCCCAAGATTGAAAACCCCAAAATTCTTTTGACTGCACCAGCCTCTAAGCCACTTGCTGACTGCAGCTGCTGACCTGTTTCTTATGGTATTCCCTCCTGCAACTAAGGGTATTGATGAAAAAATTATTTGTGCACCTGACCCCTCAACCAGGTCTCCCAGGGCCCTGAAGTCATTTTTGATAGCCCTGGGAGTTCTGGTTGCAACATCATCATTCCCTAACTGCATAACTAGTAAGGGATAGCAGTCAGAGGGCTGCACCAGGCTAGGCAGCCTTCTGGTAACATCCTTAACCTGGGCTCCCGGGAGACAACAAAGTTCCCTATGAGTTGGGTCTGGCCGACATATGGGGCCCTCTGTTCCCCTCAGGAGGGAATCACCAATTACAATCACCCTTCCCTTTTTTTTTGAGGGAGCAGGTCCTGATGCCAGGGGAAGGCTGCTTAACCTTAGGCTGCTTTACCTTAGGCTATTTAACCTTAGACTGTTTAGCCTCAGGGAAAACCCCAGATGGTGTGTCCTCCGGCATCAGGATCACCTCACCCTCGATCTCCAGTGCCCCGTACCTGTTTTCCAAGAGCAGCGGGGAAGGTGAGGGGAGGCAAGGAGGTTTTACTTTGTGTCTTTTGAGAAGAACCTGCATCCATTCATCTCTGCTTTTTGAATAGCCAGCCTCTGCTGGGGGAGCCTGCAAAGCCTGCTTACTCTGGTTCATCTCTTCCCTCCTCTGGTTCATCTCTTTCCTACATTCCCTTACATCTCTAAGACTAGCAACCTCGTCCTTCAGTCTGGCCACCATGTTAAGCAGATAGTCCATCTGCTCACACCTTATGCAAGAGTTGCCCCCTCTACCCTGCATCTCAAGCACCAGGCTCCAGCATTCTCTGCAGCCAGATGTGTGGACACCTACCTGTTGCTTATGACACCTACCTACCTGCTTATATTCTCCCTCAGTCTGAGTCGAGACTGATTCTTTAAAGGAATTATTGCAATGAGTTACCACCATGCCTAGCCCTGCCCACGGGACCTACTGGACAAAGTTTTAGGAAAAGTGCGGCGGTGTGCACGTCTGAGCGAGAACACGGGCTGAAACGGAAGCTGCCGTGAGCTGCTGCCAGCTTTTTAAAAGCGCTGCCGCCAGTAACGTAGGGAGCCCGAGCGATTCTGAGCAGCAACCACGTGGAGAAACAGAAGCTCCAAATCTAGCCGAGTGCTGAGGTACCGCGCAAGTCCCGCTGTTCCCATAGATTGAAAAATAAAGCAGTTAGTCCTTCTCCGAGGCTCCTGGTCACGGTGTGTTCCTGAGAGAGCACACAGGCTGAAATGGAAGCTGCCTCTCAGATGTAGTAAGCACTCAGGACTTAGTACAAACTTAGCAAAGACTGACACTATTTTCAAAACTGCAAGGCCTAGCTGAAGCCAGGTGGTGGCCAGCAACAAGTAACAAGGCTGAAAGCCATCGCAAGCAAGACATGGTTTTACTTCACTTAGAACAGCCATGCTGAAGAAACAAAGCACACCCACATTGCACTGCAGCCACTGCAGCACTTGGGAAAGCCATTCAGGCCTTATGGTGGCTGATTTCCCTTTTGAATTTGGCTGTCACTCTCCATCAATGACAGAAACTGTCTGTCATGGTGGCAGCACTTCCCACTGAGTTTGTCTCACTCCAGGTGTGTTAAGTCCGAGCCAGTCCTCTAAGCAAATTTTTTTCTCATCTTAATTTCATCTTAATGAGCACCAAATGGAAGCATGAGTCCTATATTATAGCTACACTCCTTTGAACTTGGCTAATGTTAGGCTCTGCAAAGAGCAAAGAAATTACATGTGAACAAACAGAAGAAAAGCAGCAGCTCAGACTGAGAGTATTGCACTGGGGACACGCTACATTGCTACAACATTCACATACTGGAAGCTAATCATTAAAAATCTTAATCATGTATCTTTTGTGGCCCTCTCAAAGACGAATAAATGTTCATTTACTGCCTGGTAATAGCTGACAAAATCCTGGATACTGGAACAAAGAATTCCTATTAAGTCATATTCTGGAAAGCTATTTATTTATTATTATTATTATTATTATTATTATTATTATTATTATTATTATTATCACTGCAGCATTAAGAATCATGATAATAATTTTCAAACTAATGAAGTGGTATATATGTCTGAGTGCAACATTTATTAGTGAGAGGCTATTGACTGGTGTGACAGGCATTGGTGTAATTCCTAATTTTTCACATAAAACCTCACTTCCAATAGGGAATTGTTGAAAATGTTGATAAATCTTTGCTATGATATATTTAAAGGCTTGTGGTGAACACTGAAAGACATAAATCATAGAAGGTGGCATTTTAACTACTAAATAAAAAGTAAATTAAAGTATCACATAGATTTAGAGAGTGTTTGACAACAAGGACCTATGAGTGATTTTTACTTTTTTATTTTAAGAGGTCTAAATGGGAGACAACAAATATTTGCTTGCCTAAGACAACACTCTGTGACCAAAACTTGAATTATGACTACCTTCAACTGAGAAAAATAACAGAATCTGACCAACATCCACTGCTCACTTGTAAAAGAATCTGGAGGACAAAGCACAAAGTGGTTTTCAAGGATATGATCAGATGGATCTGGGTCAAGGTGCCAAAAGGTGACCATCTCAGTCCTCCCTATCTTTTCTGTTACTGGCATTAAATGCTGGAGCAATACTGCTCTGCAGCTCATCTTTGACATAGCATCTCCGACAGTCATCTGCTGGCAACTTAATTCCGCAGAGAGGAGGCAATCCAGAAGATTCCTGGAGTGCATGGTGGACTGCTTCCTGATGGAGCTGTTAAGTGAGCCTACCAGGGATCAGGCTCTGCTTGATCTGCTGTTCTCCAATAGAGAAGGGCTGGTGTATGGGGGCAACAGAGATTGGAATCAATACGGCTGACTGATATGATCGAGTATTGTTCCTTTAGCGTTCCAGTGTCACAGGCCTATGGAGCAGGCCTGTAGTGCAAGTACAGCACAGTAAAGTACAGCATAGAAGAAGAAGAGACAGGAAAGGCAGAAGTGCGTAGCAAGGGAACTTCTACAACTTATATAAATTCGGACTGCCTTGTTGGCATGGCTTCATTGGTTCCCATCGCACTATTACAGATTATTGGTCCAACTACTAATGACACGCAAGGTTTGTTGATGCAGGTGCATGTCCTGTTGTCCCAAGATAACTTACCATGTTTATAGCTACCAGTGCCTTGTTTTAGTTAAATGCTGCAGGCACAGCACTGTTTTGCTACACTGCTAGCTGGCTCTGCATTTATGCTGAGCATGGCCTACCACCGTGTCAGGCTCTAGGCCTGCACTGCCAGATTGCTCACACTGCTTGTTGCTGGCATTGCCACACTTGCGGGAGATGTGATCGTGGGAGGCTGCCTAGGGTGCAGTGACCACGAGATAGTGAAGTTTTCAATATGCAGGGAGATAGGGAGGAGCACCAACAGAACCTTCTCCTTGGACTTCCGGAGGGCGAACTTCAGCCTATTTAAGAAACTTATTTGTAAAATTCCCTGGATAACAGCCCTCAAGAGCCAAGGGGTCGAGGCTGGTTGGGCCTACTTCAAAGAGGAGCTCTTGAAGGCACAGGAACTGGCAGTTCCCATGTGCTGAAAGATGAGCCGGCGGGGAAGGTGACCGGCCTGGATGAGCAAGCAGCTCCTGAAGGAATTAAGGGGAAAAAAGAGGCTGTATCACCTTTGGAAGGAGAGGAAGACTTCTCGAGGTATGTTTAAGGAAGCTGTTAGATTATTCAGGAAAAAAATTCAAAAACTCAAAGGCCCAGTTGGAACTTAGGATGGCCACCTCTGTGAAAGATAATAAAAAGCATTTTTACAAATCTATTAACACTAAAACAAAGGGCAAGAAGAACCTCCACTCCTTATTGGACCTGGAGGGGAACACTGTGACTGAAGATGAGGAAAAGGCTGAGGTCCTGAACACCTTCTTTGCCTCAATTTTTAACAGCAAGGAAGGAGTTCAGGATGAGTGGCCTCCTGAGCTGGGCAATGGGGTCGGGGAGTAGTGTGGTGCCCCGGTAATCCATGAGGAATTAGTTCGGGACCTGCTGAGCCACTTGGACACACACAAGTCCATGGGACCAGATGGGATCCATCCTAGGGTGCTGAGAGAGCTGGCAGATGAGCTGGCCAAGCCACTATCCATCATTTTCCACCAGTCCTGGCTCACTGGTGAGGTCCCAGATGACTGGAAACTGGCCAATGTGGTCCCCATCCATAAGAAAGGTCAGATGGAGGAGCCTGAAAACTACAAGCCTGTCAGCCTGACCTCAGTGCCAGGGAAAATGATGGAGCAGATTATCCTGGCGCAATAACTGCGCACCTGAAGGATGGCCAAGGGATCAGGTCCAGCCAACATGGATTTAGGAAGAGCAGATCCTGCCTCTCCAACCTGATCTCCTTCTATGATAACGTGACCCATCTGGTGGACATGGGGATGCCTGTGGATGTGGTCTACCTGGACTTCAGCAAGGCCTTTGACACCGTCCCCCACAGCAAACTGCTGGCTAAGCTGTCAGCTCGAGGCTTGGACCACTACACTCTGTGCTGGGTCAGGAACTGGCTGGAGGGCCAAGCCCAGAGAGTGGTGGTGAGTGGTGCCACATCCAGCTGGTAGCCAGTCACCAGTGGAGTCCCCCAGGGATCAGTGCTGGGCCCCATCCTCTTTAACATCTTCATTGATGATCTGGATGAGGGGGTTGAGTCAGTCATCAGCAAATTTGCAGATGACACCAAGTTAGGAGCAGATGTTAGTCAGTTAGAGGGTAGAAAGGCTCTGCAGAGGGACCTCAACCAGCTGGACAGATGGGCAGAATCCAATGGGATGGCATTTAACAAATCCAAGTGCCGAGTGCTGCACTTTGGCTATGGCAATCCCATGCAGAGCTATAGGCTGGGGTCAGAGTGGCTGGAGAGCTCCCAAACGGAGAAGGACCCGGTGGTACTGATCGACAGCCACCTGAATATGAGCCAGCAGTGTGCCCAGGTGGCCAAGAAGGCCAATGACATCCTGGCCTGCATTAGGAATAGTGTGGCCAGCATGAGCAGGGAAGTCCTTGTGCCCCTGTACTCTGCATTGGTTAGGCCACACCTTGAGTACTGTGTCCAGTTCTGGGCCCCTCAGTTTAAGGAGGACATTGAAACACGAACCTGTCCAGAGAAGGGCAACAAGGGTGGTGAGAAGCCTTGAGCACAAGCCCTATGAGGAGAGGCTGAGGGAGCTGGGATTGTTTAGCCTGGAGAAGAGGAGGCTCAGGGGTGAACTTATCACTCTCTACAACTACCTGAAGGAAGGTTGTAGACAGGCAGATGTTGGTCTCTTCTCCCAGGCAACCAGCACCAGAACAAGGGGACACAGTCTCAAGATGTGCCAGGGGAGGTTTAGACTCGAGGTGAGGAGAAAGTTCTTCACCGAGCGAGTTGTTCGTCATTGGAATGGGCTGCCTGGGGAGGTGGTGGAGTCGCTGTCCCTGGAGGTGTTCAAGAGGGGATTGGACATGGCACTTGGTGCCATGGTCTAGTCATGGGGTCTGTGTTGATAGGTTGGACTTGATGATCCTCCAGGTCTCTTCCAACCTTAGTTATACTTTGATACTGTGTGATACTGTGAAGAAGGTGGATTTCAGGCAAAATGATGTTATTGCAGTTTTGAAAGGGTCAAATCTCCACTTTTTCTACTGCCATGCACTGAATTAACCAACTTTTGTGGTTCCAAACAAAAACCTTCACATGATGTGGTGAAGAACTGCGTGAGTATGGATTGTTCTAGATAGAAAAAAAAATTAATACATCCCACATTTTTAGTAATTCTGCCCAGATTTTTACTGCACAGTCTTTTAAAGCATCAAGGAAGGGTAAAAAGTCATTAAGTCAGTGGAGCTATATCTTCAATTCTGTTTGCTTCGCTTGGTTCAAATGGTGCTGCCAACATTTCTCCTTTTTCAAAAATAAACACAGATAGGCTTTTTTACTAGCACTGAATTTTTAGCTGGGGGAAAGGATGGGGGAAAGTGAAATTGAATTTCCTTCATTAGAATGTTGTTTGCATAATTACTGAGATCATGCAGCTGTTACTATCTGCAGGTGTTAAAGGCTGGGCAAGACTTCTGTATCACTACTATGACATTTTTAAAAAAGAAATTTTTAGTAGCAACACCATGCATTTTAAGGTATTTAGATAAGCTCTTATTTCTGATTATTTTGGTATACTTAAGGGTTCATGGATTTGTAGAACCGAGTATCACACAATCAACATTTTTCTTATACCATGCCACAGTGGTCACAGCAGGAGAGCAAGGGACATTAATTCCCTCAATGATGAACAATGCGTGACCTTTCTCTGTCTCTCCACACCCTTTGTAGAAAAAGCTTTTTAACTATCACCTGGAGAGACTGTGACCTGATTTGGCTTCCTAGCATCTGTAAGGCATGGCCTAGTGCCATGGAAGGTTCAGTGGGGGCCATCTATTCACACGAACATTGCAGGTTTGCCATTAGCCTGCACACTGAAGAAAATAAGCCTAACACAATCAGACAGTCTCCCTGTATGTCTGTTTTTCCTTAGCAACTTCTGAATGCATTGGGCAATTTCCACTAGACTGATGCAGTGGTAGCCTCAGCTGTACTTCATAGATATTTCATCAAGACAGGTGGTAAAGAAAAGGAGAGAAATCCTATTAATGATCCTGCAGAGGCAGGGCAGGAAGAGTTCAGCCATTTTTTGTTTCATTTAGTATCTTTGCCTTGATTTTCTGTCTCCTTCACATCTGTATCTTTTTTAAAAATTGTGTGTAGTCAACAGACAGTTGCTTAGTGAACCCTACCATTCTCAAAAGGTGTTTCTCCCCACCATTATTTCATTTTAGCTCTCCTTACAGTCATTTATTAAAAGATGCTGTCTTGTCTCCAGTTCAAGACCTACCTCTGGGCTCCCCCCTCCACGTGGTGTTTGTAAGTCCTCTGTGTAACTCCATGTTGCATGCTAATGACCACTGCTATCTGAAATACACCATTGCCCCTGCTTTCTGTCCTTTGCTGAACACCTCTGAACTACAGTTCTTACCTCTACCAGCATGGTGTCCCCTAAGGCCAGCCAGAAACAAATTCTTTCCTCAATCAAAATATAAAGAAATTAAAAGTTTTTATGGATGCTTCCATGGAAAAGTTTGACTTGCAGAAAAGAAACATGAGATTTTCTCTAAAAGTTTGGCTGCAAGGGTTGCTGTGTTTCATGACAGCGCTGATCCAGCAGCCTCTTTTTGATGCTTCTGCAGTGATGCGAGCAACCAGCTAAGGTTTCTCACATCTTGTTGTCATCCCACAAGACAACCCAGCACCATACATGAAGAAGTCCTTACATTCTGTCTGTGTGGTCATTTTCTAGAACCTGCCTTTTGACAATAAAAACCTGTACTTTGCTGTGAGGAGGTGGCATTTTTCATTGAACAGTATAATATAGAAACTCACAAACTTTCCATCAATAACAGCTATGATACATTTATTTTTACTCCTATTTCCTAGTCCCAAAACCTTTCCCTTGGGTCATTTCAAGGGAAAGGGATGAGAATGAACAGGTGCTTTATGCATGCACTGACAGACTACTTCCAGCCTAACTGTGACAGTTTAGGCGGTGCCTTTAAGAAAAGGATAGCTGCAGAATTCTCTAGCTGAATGTTTGGGTGTAAAAAAGGAAAACAAAGATTAATCCTAAATGAATTTCATTGGTCAGATGTGAGATGTACCATAGCAAATATTACTCCTATTCTTTTCTCTCACTCTCTACAGCTTCAGTCTGTCTTTTGTTTCTTGGCCAGAATGCATGCTGCTGACCCTAGACTGAAACTGATAAGATAAACAAAACTAACTTCTTAACAAAGCTTTGAGCTAACAAATTCCCTTAATATCCTTTTCTCTCTCTTTACAGAATCACAGAATCATCTTTTTGTCTAATTAACTGGACAGAAAGGGAAGGGGAAAAGTGGTTGGGGGGAACCTGAGGTGGGATCCTCCTCAGGAGGGCTTCTGTGTTGTGTTCTTTCCTGTAAATTCTTGTATGATATTGTAAATACTGTATATTTTGTATATATTCATTGCAATTCATTATTGCCTGTAAAATACAGCTCTTTCATTCACTTCTCTGACTTTAGCTGTGCTTTATATTGGTGGGTAGATTAAACCATCAAACCACCACACTAACCCGTTATCAGAGCCTGCAGTACTTCAGAGCAATTTGACCCACAACCACTGGCCTTATTCAAGTAGGTATCCAGAATGGGGTTTGGTTATGTAAGATGCAGCAGTGACCTTGCTTCACTGTATTTTGATCACACTGTGGGTGAGATCCTCTATCCAAATACCTCAAAGTGAGTTAGGATGAGATTACTGCCAAGGCCAGCAAGACCACTTGAAATGCCTTCAGCTGCCACTCCAGAAGAATCTGCGCCTCCCACTGATCATCTCAGATGCCTGTATTAATAGGCCTGAATAAAGCCTTTGAACTCCACTGAAGAGAACTTGGTTCACAGCTGGATTTCCTCATGTACATATCTAAACCACTAAACTTTGGAGCTGAAGTCCATACTATGTCTTTAGTTCCATGTTATTGGCACACAATCTCACAACATTGTGAATGATGGTGATGCCCTATTTTGGGTGACACTGAGGCCACAGCACTCGATAGCAAATCACAGTCCAGCCTCTCTAGGGAGTCAAATACTGCCCAGCACTTCCAGAGTAGCACACACTGCACCAGTGTGATGTGCAGATGCTGAGCTTCCCCAATCCAGGTCTGCAACATACTTAATTTACACCCTCATCACTGATAAATTTCTCTCCCAGACTAGGTGCTCTCCAGGGGCTGATCTATTTGCTGCAGTGTATTTTAGTCACAGCAAAACCCAAGGAACAGAATATGTCTTCTCTAACTCTGCCAGACAAACATCTTGCATTTGATGAGGGGCAATTTATAACAGCTCTTGGCTGAGCTGAGAGCCAGCAAGTGTGGCAATCTGATTTCAGGCACAGAAAAACTTAGACAACGAAAGAGTGCCTGATCACTCCAGAAGCTTAGGATAATACCTGGTTACTTTCCAAGAAGATCTTTGAAGTGGCCTACTTGGGCTGCTCATGGATCCCTTGATTTGGGCTCTTTGCACCCACATGAAGCTGGAGCTGGCAGTGATCCACTATCTAGAGTGACATCTGTAGGAGGAGAGTCACCCTGGATCCCAAGCTCACTTGAGGCATTTCCCTTCTCCTCCTGACACCATCATGCAGGGACTCAGCCCTGGCATCCCATCCCACTTTGTTTTCTTCCCCTTCAGAGGTATCTAAAGGTATTGTCCTCCTCAGCCCCAAAATATCTTTATTTTCTCTAACACGATCTTCCCAGTCCTTCCAAAGTTAGTGGAAACAATGTATGAGTTACAGGGAAGGTCAAAGGCCATGGCAGAAACCCAGGCCCATGGATGAAAATGAGCTCTACGGGCTTTGAATACCAAACAACTCTTTGGATTACATCAATTGTTTTTACAGCGAGACTTCATGAGCAAAGGAAAAAAATATCACCCATGGTATGTTTTGCACATCTTATTTTCCACACAGAGTCACTGTCATTTCTGTTTCATAGTGTCAGAAACTAAGTTTACTGTCAGGACATGTTGAGCAAATGAAACATTCTCTGGAAGAGAGATTGTAGTGGCTCCATAAAGAGAGACCTCAGGCTAAGAGGGATTCAGGGGTGAGGTTCCCCAAGGAAATCATGTTTGGGACTGTCTCTGTGAGTATCTTAACAGTGGCCTTCAGTCTGAACATAGGCACTTGCTTTCAGAAATCAGCAGCAGCTCAAGCTGTTCCATCTGACCTCCTTAGAGGAATTAAAAAATGTCTGGCAAAACTAGTACAGGGTGCCAATGAGCCTCCCCCAGCACAGCACCCCAATTCTGCTCACTCCTCTTTGTAAGGAGGAATATGAAACATCCAGATCCCTAATGGGACTTCCAGGAGGGCCAGCAATGTGGAGCCAGCCTAACAAATAGATATCCAGAGATCAGCCCAGGCTGTTTATCCCACCATCCCACAGAGGAATGACAGAGAGGGATGCAATTGCTTTCCTAGAAACACATGCCAGAGGGCAGAGGAGCTAGTCATCCCAAATGACAATGCTGGTACAAGACTAAATGTGCATGAATAATTCAGTCTGAAAACTCAATCAGATCAAGATGGGGGATTCAACATCAGATTTCCCATAGGACAGCAGAGGAAATAGTTTAAACTTCTCAGCTGCAGCCTGCTGGTGGTTAGGAAAGCCAAAGTATGTTTAGTGGGATAATAGACAAGTAAGGTTAGGCTGTCAGGAAAAGCCAGGATTTTGGAATGGAAAAGAAATTAACATATTTTCAGGTGGAGAAGCCCTTCTTCGAGGCATTTCGTAACATCAGGAGTGCTCTACACTCTGGGGGGGGGGACTGAGATAAGCGAGGGTAGTGTGCAGCTTTGCCCTCTCACTCTCTTCTGTGTGCCCCTGCCCTAGTCAGCATGTTACAAGCTAGTTACATCCCAGCAGTAAGATGATTACTTTCATCTTCATGTACACTTTCTCACTTGTTTTAAAATGCAGAATCACCAAGGACATAATTTGTGACTATACAACCGTGGACATGTGTGATGTCCTACATTGAGCGTGCCCATTATCTTGTTTACATTCCTGTCATTAGGCCAGCAAGAGCCCTGGCTACCCATTGTCTCCTGTGTGCAGTGCAGCATTTCTGCTCGCCTGTCATCTGGTGTCTGAGCTTCTTTATCATAGTATCTGCATATCTCTGCAGTGATAATTCGGTTGTGTGCCAGGCACAGCTCTGCCACACTGCATGGAAAGTAAAGTCCTCCTATAGCTTTTCTCCAGACTGAATAACATCCCTGATAATCTTTAAAAGAATAAGGATTGAACTTGCTTCTAGGAAAAAATATCTGGTTTCAAATTGCTCATGGCTAGTTTACATATTATGGGGGGAAATGTTCAACTTCTCTGGTATTTAATATGAATACATTCATTTTGTATCTATATACTATCATAAGGACCTATATATTGAATAAATAAAGTGTAGGCAGGGTTAGTAATTATTTAATCCCACAAAATTGTCATGATTAAATCACAAAATTCTTAGTCATTATTAAGTCCTATTAAACCCTGCAGTGCAGGAACATTAGTGAGACCATCTAAAACTTGCCTCCTCCGCCCTCAGAGGTGCCTGTTCACTGCTGCAGCCCACCCTAAAGCTGTGCACAAGGTACACTGGTGTGGGACCAGGAGGCTGCTGTGGACACAGTTCCCACGGTAACACTCTTCCCCAAGCTTACAGTAAATTTCTGTCCTCTGTCACATTTACAAAAACAAACCACTCTCACTCTTACTCCTGAGTGGAAATGTTCTTCTGAGGTGATGTATTTCATTTTTAAGTAATAGCCTGTGGTAGCTTTTTCCAAGACCCTTTACTGCCTGAAAGTGGTTTTATTTGATGGGTGAACAGTGACATCTGCTGGGAAAGTTCCTGGGAGAAGGACTGAGCTTCCAAGGTGCCCAGTAAACCTGCACACCCTGCAACCCTATATTCATCCCTCCCCTCCTGTCCTCTGCCAACAGAAGCAGAGAGGGTGCTTCCACCACCCTCAGGGCTCATCAGCTGCATGCTATGCATTCTGAATAGGCACAATTGAGCCTATACAATAATTATCTGTGTGACTTTTTAATAAGGAAATTATAAAATTCACTAGGCTTGTATCTGGTTTTTATTGCTTTTTCAAGTGCTAAATATTGCCTGTCTGTGTGGGGCATGGAATGATGGCACACAGCAGCTAAGCAACTGGAACTTCTAGCCATATCTTGCTGAGCATTTCAGTCCTTCATCTCTCTCCCACTCAGCACTCATCTGATTTCCTCACTGCCTCCCATTTTATTATACTGTATTTACAATAGGGCTTATTTGAAACACCCCAGCAGAACTGCCAGCAGCAACAGGCGGTGAGAGCTGTATTACTCCAGGCACTGAGGTCCAGAGTGCAGCACATACAAATGGCACAATATTACACTCTCTTTAAAATTTACCACTCAGAAAAAGAACTTTACATTAGAAAGAAAAAAATTCTATTTTCAGTGAAGCACTGGGACTGCTGTGTGGCAAGCTGTACAGTTTCTTGGGTTCTTTGAGGCATTAGCAATACACCTCTCCAAAATATTATGCAGTTAAAAATGTGTAAAGGCAAGATCCAGTCACTATAAAGGATTTTCATTACTATCATCATCCCTCTAATTGTATGGCAGACATTATTAGGTGATTTTGCATGGGTTCTGTATCCCAGTTTCCCTTTTTTTTTCTTTCAAAATGAGGTGTATGGGTATGAATCCAGCACTAGGCACCAAAAATATTCTTATATGTATCATTTAACTCTTCTAACCCCATTTTCCCTTGTTATTGATAACACAGAAGCCATTGTAATTAAGAGTATGTGGTCATGTTGATCATTGTGTATCTTTAAAAATAAAAAATAAAATTGTTTATGGCTTGAGTCTGAGCACATCCTGCTGCACAGAAACTGGATAGCTCCTCCAACTGGGCTGCTCCTCCTGGCACTGAAATACAGTGGTGAAGAGAGCAATCATCTTCAGTTAGAAGAAGATGAAAATGTGGTGTATCTGAACTGCAGGAACACGTGGGACCAGCAGCTGAGCCCAAACTTGCCCTCAGCTCAAGCTCTCTTGCTCACACTGCAGAGTACCCATCATATAGCTTTTCTTCTCCGGAGGTCCCCAGAGTCCCTGTCCTCCCATCAAAAGGTTCAGCTCCACCCATTACAACCCCAGCTTTCTAATCCAGTACTCCCATGCCTCAGCCTCTCCTTCCTGAGAACCCTGCTAACATCAACCTGTTAAAATATTTTCAGGAATTATGTTCCCTCTTTTCCATGTATCTGCTGCCCAAGGAAACATGGTCCAAAATAAATGCAGAGCTACAGGCTGGGGTCAGCGTGGCTGGAGAGCAGCCAGGTAGAGAGGGACCTGGGGGTACAGGCCGATGGTAGGCTGAACATGACCCTGCAGTGTGCTCAGGTGGCCAACAGGGCCAATGGCATCCTGGCCTGTGTCAGGAACAGTGTGGCCAGCAGGAGCAGGGAGGTCATTCTCCCCCTGTACACTGCACTGGTTAGGCCACACCTCGAGTACTGTGTCCAGTTCTGGGCCCCTCAGTTTAGGAAGGGTGTTGACTTGCTGGAAATTGTCCAGAGAAGGGCAATGCAGTTGGTGAGGGGTTTGGAACACAAGCCCTACGAGGAGAGACTGAGGGAGCTGGGGTTGCTTAGCCTGGAGAAGAGGAGACTCGGGGGTGACCTTATCACTCTCTACAACTACCTGAAGGGAAATTGTAAACAGGCGGATGTTGGTCTGTTCTTCCAGGCAGCCAGTACCAGAACAAGAGGACACAGTCTCAGGCTGCAACAGGGGAGGTTTAGGTTAGATGTTTGGAAGAAGTTCTATACAGAGAGAGTGATTGCCCATTGGAATGGGCTGCCTGGGGAGGTGGTGGAGTCGCCGTCATTGGAGGTGTTCAGGAGGAGACTTGATGGGGTGCTTAGTGCCATGGTTTAGTTGTTTAGGTGGGTTGGATTTGTTGATGGGTTGGACGCAATGATCTTGAAGGTCTCTTCCAACCTGGTTTATTCTATGTAATGTAATTCTATGTAAATATGCTGTTGAAAGAGAAGGCCTTACTGAGTGCATAACTTGTCAAGTAGTTTCTACTTCCTTATGTAAAATCAAAGAATGCCTTACAAAGCTTAGGGTGTGAAGCTGGAGCTGATTGACAGGTCTTAAATCATGGGAGCAAAAGAGGAAAAGCAATGGCAGATTGCATGTGTATGCCACACAGGTGACTGCCACTCTGCAGATCCCTCCCACAACCAAGCACATTCACTCTCAGTATCCCCAGCCAAAGTTGGGTGGCATCCCCTGGTCCCTGCAGGTTGAAGCAAGTGGCAGATGCTCCCTGACACAGAGGAAGAAACAGGCAATTCCCCATAAGCTCTGGTGGAGAACTTGGGCATTGTGCTGCTGCTGGCCTTTGAGGAATATAGCCTTCCCCAGCACACATAGCCTTTGTCCAGATATGTATACAGGTGATGTATCCAGAATGATGCTCTGTACCCCTGATACTGTTGATCTCCTTCCTGCGCTTGTTGGGTTCGCTGCGTAAAGTGAGGCTCAGGACTTATGGAGGATACAGGCAAAGCATGGATTCTAAGTAAAAATTTTCTGGGGAAATCTGAATGATTCTGCCCATTGTAGCCCTCAAGCCTTGTGACCTGATGAAATGATCGCATAAGACAACCCACTTTTTTGCTCTGTTTATCAAAAGGGAAACCTGGAGTTGTCTCAAGAAAGCTGAGAAACATCCTCAGAGAAGCTACTGAGAAAGATCTGCAATGGAGTAGACATCACAAGATGGGGTGAAACATTCAAAGCTGGAAAGAAGCAAATGGAAACAAGTGAAGTATGTCAGGAGAGACAGAGAGATGGAATGAAGAGGAAGACTTTGGAGACATTGGGAAAGAGAGAGACTCTGAAATGGCAGTCAAAAAGTTTATTTTATTTTCTTAATTTGGAAGGGTGCTCTTCATCTGAAATTAGACATGAAAGTATAATTTATATCAAGGAGGGAAAATAAATAAAAAAATCCATCTGGCTTTCTGTTTGTGATTTGGAGAAGAAAATCAAAGATTTCCAAAGCAATCAAAGTAAAGCCTTGCAAAGGATTCGTTGGAAAAAACCTTAATTTTCATATTATTCCTCTGTGACTCTTCCCACATAGCTGAGCACACACATATGAATCACCAGTTTACTCAGAGCAGTAAACACCCAGGTCACAGCACTGAGAAAGAAAGCTGGGACAGAGATCTGGAGATGCCATAGGGAGTGTCAAATAGCCCTTGTGTGCCCATGCACTGATACAGAGGAAATTCTGATGGGAACTTACAAGGAAAAGACAACTGAAAAAAAAGGGGTTAAGAAAGTACTAGTGAATACTTGTTTTCCCACAGGCAGGACTAACTTCTCTTGCTGTGAAGCAATCACCATGCATCCGTTAGGCAAAAGCTGCATTTTAAAGCAAGCAGAATGATTGCTAGACTGTCCTGCACCAAGAAGAAGACTGAAAATCTGACCACCAAAGAACTGCAGATGTATGCATGTGTTTGGGTGTATGTTCAAATCTAGCTGGCAATAGCAGTTCTGCCAAGCAGTCAAAATCTTGACTGAGAGTCTTTCTTCTTTTTGTGGCATTATCATATATACCTTCTTCACATTTTCAAGTCTTTCATATACTGAAACAAGAGATGTTCTGGTGTTTCCTTTCATTTTATCAGCTCTATGAAGATTGAGCACCATAAGCTGGTGAGCAGAGAGTAAAAGTGCCAGGCTTTACTTCTTCTTAGAGCAGGATTAACTCCACCAAAGGACCAGGGGAAAAAGGAGGCAAAACACAACCATGGACAAGAGAGAAACCCAAAGCAACACCACAAGTAAAGTGAAGTGAAAGGGTAAAATGAATAGAGTAGAGTAGAGTAGAGTAGAGCAGAGTAGAGTAGAGTAGAGTAGAATAGAACAGAGTAGAATAGAATAGAAGACAAGACAAGACAAGACAATAAACCAGGTTGGAAGAGACCTTCAAGATCATCACATCCAACCTATCAACCAACACCACCTAATCAACTAAACCATGCGACCAAGCACCCCATCCAGTCTCCTCCTAAACACCTCCAAAGATGGTAACTCCACTACCTCCCTAGGCAGACCATTCCAATGGGCAATCACTCTCCCTGTGTAGAATTTCCTCCTAACATCCAGTCTGAACCTCCCCTGGTGCACCTTGAGACTGTGTCCTCTTGTTCTGGTGCTGGTTGCCTGGGATAACAGACCAGCCCCCACCTGTCTACAAACTCCCATCAGGTAGTTGTAGAGAGTGATAAGGTCTCCCCTGAGCGTCCTCTTCTCCAGGCTAGGCAACCCCAACCCCCTCAGCCTCTCCTCAAGGGCTTGTGCTGCAAACCCCTCACCTGTTTTGTTGCCCTTCTCCGGACACATTCCAGCAAGTCAATATCCTTCCTAAACTGAGGGGCCCAGAACTGGACACAACACTCGAGGCACAGCCTAACCAGTGCAGTGTACAGGGGGAGAATGACCTCCCTGCTCCTGCTGGCCACACTGTTCCTGATGCAGGCCAGGATGCCATTGGCACTCCTGGCCACCTGGGCACACTGCAGGCTCATATTCAGCCTACCATCGACCCCCAGGTCCTTTTCTGCCTGGCCACTCTCCAGCCACTCTGACCCCAGCCTGTACCACTGCATGGGGTTGTTGTGGCCAATGTGCAGAACCCAGCACTTGGATGTGTTAAATCTCATGCTGTTGGACTCTGACCATCTGTCCAGCCTGTCGAGGTCCCTCTGCAAAGCTCCTCTACCTTCCAGCAGATCAACTCCGGCCCCCAGCTTGGTGTTGTCCGCAAATTTACTGATGATGGACTCAATGCCCTCATCCAGATCATCAATAAAGATGTTAAAGAGCACAGGGCCCAGCACGGATCCCTGGGGGACACCACTAGTAACTGACTGCCAGCTGGATGTGGCACCATTCACCACCACTCTCTGGGCTTGGCCCTCCAGCCAGCTCCTAACCCAGCACAGAGTGCTCCTGTCCAAGCCATGGGCTGACAGCTTGGCCAGGAGTTTGCTATGGGGGACGGTGTCAAAGGCCTTGCTGAGGTCCAGGTAGACTACATCCACAGCCTTCCCCACATCCACCAGTTGGGTCACCTGACCATAGAAGGAGATCAGGTTGATCAGGCAGGACCTGCCCTTCCTAAATCCATGCTGGCTGGGCCTGATCCCTTGGCCATCCTGTAAGTGCTGTGTGATTGCACTCAAGATGACCTGTTCCATAATCTTGGCTGGCACTGAGGTCAGGCTGACAGGCCTATAATTCCCTGGCTCATACAACCAGCCCTTCTTTTGGATGGGCACCACGTTGGGCAGCTTCCAGTCTTTTGGGATCTCTCCAGTGAGCCAGAACTGCTGAAAAATGATGGAGAGCGGCCCGGCCAGCTCATCTGCCAGCTCTCTCAGCACCCTAGGATGGATCCCGTCCGGTCCTATGGACCATGCTGCCATTCCGAAACATGGTGTGAAATAAAGATTAATTGTTTATCCACCTCTCTATCATCTGTCATAATTAGCAGCTCCCAAACAGAAACCCCTAGCCAGCCTTTCCAGCTGGTCTTGTGAAAGGAGTGACCTCTAAGGATTTATGTGAGGCAGCTGTGCTATTTGCAGAATTCCAATTACGTCTGACTTTCAATACAGCTTCGTCATGCTCTATTTTATGTTCTGCTTCAGCACGTTTGAAGTCCAGAAACTAGGAACATATGTTGTGATTGCAACAGGCTCGCCTCTCTACCCTAAATCTCAGTTACTCTACTGCTGATAAGCACTCAAGAGACTTCCTGGTTGAAGCTCAAAGCTTTTCTAAGATTTGTGAAGTCTGTGTGTACTCACCAAGTCTCCATATACATAGTTCACCATATTAAGAATACCTTGTCCCTTGAGTACTATCCCTAATAGTAGCTTGATGTGAATCCTGCCTATGGACACCTTCATTGCTCACAAGGGTTTGCACTCTCCCAGACAGTCATGATAAGTAATGCAAACTTTGGAAGAAACAGCAGGTACAAGGAGCTGCATTAGTATCAGCATCTAAGGGAAGGGAAGGGAAGGGAAGGGAAGGGAAGGGAAGGGAAGGGAAGGGAAGGGAAGGGAAGGGAAGGGAAGGGAAGGGAAGGGAAGGGAAGGGAAGGGAAGGGAAGGGAAGGGAAGGGAAGGGAAGGGAAGGGAAGGGAAGGGAAGGGAAGGGAAGGGAAGGGAAGGGAAGGGAAGGGAAGGGAAGGGAAGGGAAGGGAAGGGAAGGGAAGGGAAGGGAAGGGAAGGGCCACATTAAAGATCATTGAATTTGACAAGTACAGGGAACTCTCACTGATCTCTTTGCCACTTATCACTCACTTTATGTTTTAGAAGTGCACCCAGTAAAATGGCAGTTAGACGTTCTTCTAAAATGAAATAACAGATACTCAAACATTTGCTTTAATTCTAGCAACTTCTAAGTAGATCAAACATTTAAAAAAAAAAAAAAAAGAAAAAAAAAAAAGGTAGGTTCCTATTTTCCTTAATCCAGGAAGATTGCATAGTTTCACAAAAGAAAGGACCAGAAAGAAACAGAAGCATCAAGCAGTCCTCTCCAGTCACATGCCTGCATGTTGTTTCTGCTGCCTGCAAGCAGTTCAACTGGTGGATTTGACTTCCAGTGTTCACAAGCAGATGGTACTCAGGTGGTAAATGTTCCTGTTGCAACAGCCTATATACTCTTCAACAGTTTTCATAATATGTGATTCAGAGTGACACAGAGCTTCATGGTGAAGAAAACTACCAAGCTAAAGGCAAAAGCATATGTGTAAGTGTGAATTGCGGCTATCTGTACATAACGAAACAACATGAGAGTATTATCCTGTCTCTTCCTCCACTCCCACTCAGGTGTCCAAGTGTCTGGATGTTCTCATGGCTTTCCAACTCTGAAATCTCCAGAATCATACCTAGGTACAATTGATACATATCCTTACCACAGCTGGAGCAGAAGTGAGAAACACCTGTCAGATATTCTTTAATATCTTTCAGAAGTGCTTTCACACTCAAGTAATTCATAATAACTACAAACACATATGCTAAGAGCTTGCCTGTTATTAGTAGTGAGTGATTGCTTCTACAACAAAATAGAAAAAAAAATCAAAATGCAGGAAGATTACATTTTGAGTTCACTATCAATGTGAAAAGATGAAAAATTCAGTCTATTAATTATATCATTTTTCTGGTGGATGAGGCAACTACTTCATCTTAATTAAGGCAATTTCTGTGTCTTTAACTACAGCTATTTCCAAGATAAGTCCTTTCTAAAAATGTTATCCATTCACTGACAGTAGAAAGATGGTTTTCATTTCAGTAATAATCTCTCATCAGTAAAACAATGAGAAGTAATTGAACTGTATTTGTTCAGTGCAATGCCGTAAAATAAATGCAGAATAAAACTTTTTCTTTTACTTTTTTTTTTTTACTCTTTTTACTTTTTGTTTACTCTTTTTTTACTTTTTTTTGTACCTTTTTTTTTTTTTTTTTTTTTTTTAATGGAACAGCTTGGAACAAATCAGTTTTCCTTCAGGAAATCCCATGAGTAAAAAGTGAATGTGAGATGGTACCCTTGTATAACCTCATCTATCAATCCAAGACTGTAAAATAGTCCTATACATCTTACCTTCAGTGATGGGAAAAAGGTCAGCTTTGAGTAGTGTATAACCAAAACACATCACCTCTCTTTCCCTTTTTCACAAAAGAGTCCATTAACAGGGCTTAGGTTGATAAGTTTATTCCTATTTTGATATAGAATTCATTGTAAGTTCCATGACTTCTCCACCAGCTTTGCAACTAGTGCAACCAGTACATTTCTTCTAATGACTGTATGGATGATTTTGCTGTGTATTTCAAGAAATATTTCTTTCATGAATCATAAAAGAAGATATTGCCTTTTTCTTTTTTTTTTAATCTTTTAAGATCTTTTAAAAATACATTGGCATTGCAATACTTAGAGCCTTGAAGATGTGTTTTTAGCACCAGACTCCATGTCAACCAATTAATGACACAAGGTTCACCTATCCCTGCCTGGTCTAAAATACTAAAACTCCTTAGTTCACATATTAAACATATTTTTCAAAATGCATTTATATTGTCTTTAGATAATCCTGAAGTTAAAAAATCACTAAAGCAACAAATCTTACTAGGAAATTCAGCAGTGTTACCATTCATATTTGGTTCTGGAGCTGGTTCCCATAGCTCCAGTTCATCAAATGTGAGAATGAAGCTATCCATGAAATAGTTCATTGGTTTAACTCCAGTGAAAAAAATGAGGCTGAGAAGTGTGACTAACAAATATACAGACTGCTAGCTCCTTCTGTGCTAAGATGGTGTATTATCATAGGTATAAACCAGATACTATATATGGGATCACAAGAGCAAGAAAACTGCAAGTGTTCTACTTGTTCTTTTTTTAATAAGTAATAATAATATCAGAGTGACAACAAAAACTCAGAAAGCAGTGCATCTTCTTCACGGCCAAATTTCTTTTTCCATTTTAAGGTCCAGTCATTAAGCATGGCACAAACTGAAAAGTCCTGCTATGTACAAGACAAGAACTCTCTTTACCATCAATTAAAAGATGAACAAGAATATTGCAATTAAGAACTACAGTGGAAAGGTTTACCTCCCCTCTTGACTTTCTATAGCAGTCTTATTTAAGGTTAATTACTTCAGATTTAGTTTTGCAAATTCCTAGAATAGTTCTTATTCAAGATACATATAACATGTCCTGAAAACTGTTTGGTTTTAATGAAAAGGAAAAATTCCACTAAAACTGTAAAACTAATCATTATAAAAAATCACACCCCTGAGTTTTGGTTCACTGAACCAAGGCAACCTTTTTATATTCCTAAACTTTACTTCCTCACCCCTTAAAGTAAAAGAAATAACTTATTTAAATGGGCAAATTATTTGAAAATATTTAGGCTCTTTTAGGAAAAAGGTTTTCATGCATTTCTTGCACACAGAATTGAGCTAACTAGAATGACAAAATGGTTGCATTCAAGCAGGAAGAATCTACCATGAGCTCTCAGAAATGCTGCTAGGCTCAGCCATGTCATTTTGGGCATCCTGCAAGAAGAGATAATACTCAGGTATGCAAAGTTTTTCAGCCTCAAGTACATGCTTGCTGCTGTTCTGTTTACTGGTATTCACAGTCCCGTGACTCCCAAGAAGCCACTAAAAGCAGGGTAGGACAGTTATCAGTCTTCAAGGACGACTCTAGCACACTTGAAATAAATCCTGGGGACAGATGGAACAGTGCTGCACCTCTGAGTGGCAGTCCTTAAGGCCCTGAGGACATAAGAAGCTGCATGGCTGGACCTTCTTGGCTGGTAGTTTAAATCTTGAGGGTACCTCTTCTCTCAGGTAACAATTCTACAGTTCAGACCTGGCCTCTTATAATCTTTCACACTGGATATATGTTACTTTGTTCCTGGCTTTGGATGACAGCAGGGTCCAGTGGCAGCTTCCACTAGGCATTTGAAAATGCTTGCTCCAGCACTACAACCTATTCTTGACCTTCATGCACTCCTGCAGGATTTGATGCCACAGTCCTGAGCATGAAGCTTGCATTCTCAATTTCCTGCTATTAAAGCATTGCTGAGGCATGTTAAAGCAGCGCCTTCAGATTGTTGTGGAGATTGGAAGCTCAAAAAGTTACACATCATAATCATCATCACAACAACAATAATAGTTATAGCAGCACAAATAACAGTTACAGAGACGGAGGGCAGCTGTGGCAGTTTTAGGCTATGGCTTTAAAATTTAGCTGCAGATTTTGAGCAGAAAAGCAGGAAAATATAAATAAATCACTATAGGGTGTAAAAAGGAAAACAAAAGATTATTCTGAACAAACTCATTGGACAGAATGTCTGGGATAAGAAAGCTGTACCACAACAATCTTTCACATTTCACTTCCATCCCCATTCATTTTCTTTTCTCTGGCTTGGCTGTTCTGCTTCACTTGGGAGATAATAACACTTCTGGCTGGCCTTGAAGGTAAGAACTAACATTCCTTCCTCTCAACTCCTCTCTTTTATCTTTGGTACAAAGGGGAGGGGGGAGGTGGTTTGGGGGGGCAGTGGAGCAGCTTCCCTGGTCTCTGGGGGAAACAGAGTGAGGCCCAGGGGGGTTTCATGTTATTTGCCAATTGTAAATATCTGTATAACTTTGTAAATACTGTATATTTTGTATATATTCATTGCATTCCATTGTAGAGTGTAGTTTTTGTTTATAAATACAGCTTTCATTTGCTTCTAACTGAGTTAGTCATGCTGAGTTAATGTCGATGGGAAACTTCAACCCACCACAGCAGCACATGACCCCCAGCTATGCCATGAGCCTGCCTCCAGACTGCCCTGAAGGCAGCCAGCCCCAAGCCACCTGAACAGGACTGCTTTGCATAGCCTGACCTGTTATGGGAGCATCCTGCCCAGGAGCAACCAGCACACATCTAGCCACTTAGCAGCCACCTTCTAGTTTGTCTGTGCTAGTAAATTAGAACAGGCCAGGGGCTGACACTGAGGACAAATGGCAGAATCCAGTGTGCCCTGTGTGGCAATTTCCTCCACTCACAGAGTGGTCATATCCAGACTGCCTGGCAAGAATGGTCCTTGGTATATGCCTCTCTCCTCATAGAACACAGACTCTGCAGCTGGTACTCAGTACTGGCCAAAAGCATGCCAGCAGCTGGACTAACGGAGCCAAGCACTGTGGGAAACCCTAGGACAACTGACCTGAAGCCTGATCTTGTGTTCCACTAGAGTTAGGCTTTCCAACAGCTTAGCTGTCCAGGAATTGCAAGCAGTTTGTGTTGCTAAAATATGCATACAAAATAGCCAAGCATTGCCTATACATCTCCATAGTACTTTGCAAAGGAGTATTCCAGAGGTGAATATGACAGGAAAGGAAGTAACTCGATGGTTTTGTCAGAAGAAAAGTAGATTCATGTTGAAGATCCAGAGAGGTAAGGGAAGCAGCAAAGAAAGTTCTCCAGATACCTTGAATCAACAACCATAAATTGTTAGAACAAAGAGCTGCAGCACTGCTTTTGATGTAAAATCTGGCAGCTTGTTGCCATATCAACACAGTTCAGGAGGCTCAGACGAACAGCCTCAGCCATGAGCTCAGAAGAAAGTCTGAATGTGCCACTTGTTAAAGTATCATGAATGACAGCTCCAGAAGCTGAAGAGCTTTATGTTTCTTTTCCAGGACCTGGCATTACCAACAGTGGGACACTTACCACCCAACCCACACCACACTGGTGAAAGAAGATACCCCTGAACCCATATACTGTGACAAATCTTAAATCTAAGAGCAGTGAAGTTAACTAATGTCTGAAAAAAGGCCTGAAAGAAATGGCAATCTTTGTGGGTCTTTCAAGCTGCTCACCCCAACACATGGGAATAATGGAGCTAAACCCAAACTTCCCAAGAGCTGTTGTGTTCAAGCCTCAAGGAGCAAACTGGTTTTACACATATTACCCTAGAAAATCTTGTTCATATTATCCTGAAGGAATTCCCAAAAAGCCAAGGCAGGAATTTCTATGCCTGTAGAGGTCTTAGTAATTTTTTTATTCGGCTGGCAGGATTTTCTGATGTCTTGGATATGAGCGAATGATAACTGACTTTTTGCAGTGTGGAATACATTCACCACTGTAATCATATACTTGGGATGAAAAGGAAGTAATAAACATTTTTAAAAGAAAACTTAAAATTTTTAATATCAATAATCTGACAGCCGTGAGGTAGGAGGGATCTGAGTCCATCTGTCCCTACTAATATCAGCTACAGTGTCCAGGTATTTCCCATATCTTTCCTTTATGTCAAAACCATCTTAACCAGGAGATCAGTGGCTATTGTGTACTGTAAATATTACTCTCCTAGCATCAGTCATTTCATCTCTACTAGTAAGTGCCATGTAGCCATCAAACCAGCTAGTACTGAAGGGTTTTTTCACCCTTTAGCCACAGCTGCAGAGCCCTGCAGGGGGCCTGCTTCCAAGCCTTGCAATGTCTGAAAGACCTCCCCTGCAGATACCAAATTATAATCAACTCTAAGATGTATCCATGAAATACTGTGTATTCAAATAACTGGTAGTGATAGGACTAGGGGGAATGGAATGAAGCTGGAGGTGGGGAGATTCAGGCTGGATGTGAGGAGGAGGCTCTTCACCATAAGAGTGGTGAAACCCTGGAATGGGTTGTCCAGGGAGATGGTTGAGGCCCTGTCCCTGGAGGTGTTTAAGACCAGGCTGGATGAGGCTCTGGCCAGGCTGATCTAGTGTGGGGTGTCCCTGCCCATGGCAGGGGGGTTGGAACTAGATGATCCTTGTGGTCCCTTCCAACTCTGACTGATACTATGATACTATTTTATCAGAAGCATGCTTCACTGGAAAATGCCTGGCCATCTGGACAATGGCTATCTATTGCCCAGTCACCCTAAGCTCTTCCTTAAGTATTTCTATCTTAAAAGTCAAAACGTGCTGGTTTTCTTTTCCCACTCTCCACTCTTGTGTATGACATCAGTCAACAACACACAGAGAGAGACTATTTTTCAAATAATGTGGTGCATACTCAACCCAATGTAACAGACACTGCATCATTTTATCAGGAGTTCAGCTAGTCCCAGTATCCAATGACTTTTAAAACTCCTAAGGTCTGAGTCACATTAACCTATGGCTTACCACAGAAGCAAAACTGCAACATCCATGAGACGTGTGCTTGACCTGATACACATTAAGCTTTAACATCAGCTTAATGTAGCACTTCAGGTCGATAGGGAGAAAATCTGTTATTTAAATAGTGATTAAAGGTTTTGGCTAGTCTCAAATATTATCTCCAGAAATAACCACCAAATCCTATCTCATCTGTTGAAAGTTGGTGTGTTTTGACTGTCAGACCCATCCAGTTTCTGGTTAAGGTAGAGAAGATAATTTCTAGCATGGCCTCAGGTAGCAACTGAGTGTTGGGGCAAGTTTTGCACTGGGAGGAAACAGTTTTATTACATAGAAAACAGAGCTGCTCCAACAAAAGTTGGTTACTTAACTATAGCATTTTTAAAGAGTCATTTTATCCTTAATATTTGAAGTATATGCACATTAATTACATCATTTGGGATGATACAGCTAAAATATTGTTCTCAATTGCTTAATTAAAACAAATTTCAGCTCACATGTATGTGGCTTGTCTGCTCTCCAGTGCATGGAAACTCAGATGAATATGTGCAGGTGATAGGACCAAATTTCCCAAGTCTTTCACATAGCAAAATGCCAAACAAGCTGTATTTTCATCATTTGACACATGTACAGAAGTATATTGGCATCTCTGCAATGCTACATGAAGTCTCTAAGGGCTTTCTGTCAAATTCAGTGAGCTCCATGTTGCTTCACATACCGACTCTGACAGTAACCACATCTCTGAACCAAGTACAATAAGACATCATTGCTTACCTGTATAAAGCAGAACATTTCTTAGCTAAGACAAAACATATCATTATGTTTATTCCTTATTGATATTTCCACTTACCAACACAACGAGGCTGAGGCACAGAGATTCAGTGAGTTACCAGGGCTTACCTAGACCTGTAGTTTCTAGCCAGGGATGAGGGCTTCAGATGTGAGAATGAGCATATTACACTTGATCTGTAGCCCAATGCCCAAGACAGTAGTCTCCCCAGCCCAGTGCAGGAACCACAGTAATTTGTTCAGCTCAGAGACATGACTATGAAAATTGGGAGTCACTGTTCCAGTGCATTGTGTGGACTTAGAGGTCCATGTGTCAAAACACGTTAAGTCTTAAGGGGGTTAAAAAAGCATAGTTTATTTACCTCACTGAAACAAACACCAAAAAACACCAAACCAAACAAAAAAACACCAAACAAAAAAAAAAACCACAAAAATCACTATAGATATTTAAAGAAATTATTATCAGAAGTCAAGTTTTTAGCAAATAGATTTTTATCTCTTAAATTATTCTCTTCTTTCCTTTGATATCATAACAAGGGACAACATGTATTATGCTGGTTTAGATCTACATATGGTTAAAAGTCACATGTATTTTGACCAGCCATCTGTCACCTACAAGCATGGATAATAGTCCATTTCTCCCCTGTATTTTTTTTTTATTATTTCCTTCCTTACTCAACCACCAAACAAGTCTGATTGACAGGCTTTTCCCTGGGAAGTCAGATTAAAAAAGCATTTCATCATGCTCTTTATAGTCTAAAACTCCAAAGAGAGCTTGGGGTTGCCATGATATATTTTGAGGCTATCTGCCATCTTGGGTCAATCATAGAATAAAGTTAGGGCAGCAAAAGGCAGTTTCAGAAGCTAGCAAGCAGTGTTGCCTCCTACACCCAAAAGGAAAACCAACTAGATACATGCTGCCTGATCCTTATCCCCTTTTCTCAGTTCAGTTTAGCCAATAGACAAGTGGCTTTTCTTCTCAACTCTTTAGTTTTGAATTTCTCTTTCACTGACACACCACTTGGATTATGTTCACAAAGAATGAAACCTTTATTGCAAGAAAGGTTCAAAACTATTTTGCACAGACCTGAAGTTTGTATGCAGACTAACCTCCCTTCACTCACCTCCCTCTCTCTTTTCCTTCCTCATCCAGGAGTGCAAGTGAGGGAGAATTTATTCCATGATGATCTACTGCTCCCACCAAAAGAATCAGTAAGCATGAGGCTTTTGAATGAAGCAAAATAAGAAGAATACAGGTTTTAAAACAGAGAAATATGTCAACTGCTCAGGGCTGCAAGAGGGTACTTGGGTAGTTTTGTTCTTGTGCTTTCCTGGCTCTTCTTTTGCATGAGAACTGATGTGGTAAATGTGTTGTGGGAAGACCCAGAGGCTGGTGCAACTTGGTTTGCAGGAACTATGGTTCTGCCCTCAAGGCTTGTACAAGAACAGGAGGTCAGTTAGCTCAGCAGGCTCCCCATGCTTGTACCTAATCCCAAAGCAGCTCCAGGCAATCCCATCTTGTTTCAGGCAGGTACAGACAAACCTGGACCTGTTCCACCCACTGGGCTGCTGGGATGGGAAGGACAGAAGCATGGTGTGGATGGGAGTTGTCTTGAAGATGCCAGATCAGTGCATTAACCTGGAGTTGAACTCAAGGTCTGCTCTGAAAATACTTGGCTTTGCTCTATACTAACACAGGTTTATGGCTTCCAGAGCTAAGCTGGTAAATCCATATGGGGCAGGACAGTTGGCAGATTGACAAACTCATATCTCCAGCAGTCTGGGAATCTCTTTGCTATCTTCTGTCTCCCACTGTAGGTGCTTAGAAACTGAGAGGAGGTTTTGAACAATGCCTAAATTGGTGAAAGTAGCCCCAGAAAATTACCTGCTGAGTATAAGGCACACAGCCCAACTTGCATTTTACAGGGTTGCATGTAGGGAAGGGACATTTTAAGGTAAGCTCAAAAGGGAAGCTGTTTTCATCCTTTTACCATTCAACTGTGGGACTGTTGAACATTTTCTGTAACATTATATGAGCAGAGCCCAGGATCTACCAAGACTGACATGACTTGTTTCTTGGCTTTTCTGAACCATGGCTTAATGAAATAAATTGCAATAAATTGGGCAGACTTGGCTAAGTGCCCAACTTAAGCTCATCGTCACTGGGGGAAGAATAGCATGCCTTAATATGAGAGGCTACAGGCTTTTACTGCCAAGGGTTTTATTATATCACTCCTGATTTACGAGGTTCAGATCTGGTAGGTGTCTGACTCTGCAGCTCCATCTCTTGGCAAATATCAGTTAACAAACACAGGCTCTTTGTATTTCATGCAGTCAAGTGTAATAACTATTTTGCAGTGCAAAATATTCCTCATTTCCTTAGTGATAACAGGGGGACATAATACTCACTTAAAACAGAAAAGTGAATTTGCTTGTATACTCCTTCAGTGTTTGTTATGCTATCAACTGTTGCCCTGGAAACAGGGTCCCAAAGTCAGAAACCAGCAATTCAGAGAGGATGAACTGGGGTTTGTGTTTGTGGTTTGGTTTTTGGATTTTTTTTTTCCCCCAAAATGTTTTAAAAATACGTAATTACAATTTTTTATCTGCTACTATTTTTAGGTCAGAGAATTGCTTAGGCAATTCCTGGATAAGCATTTTTATTTTTTTTAAAAAAAGTTTTCAATCATCTTGCAACTATTGAGTCAGCTTGCATCTGTGGTGGCTGATATAGAATCATAGGGTTGGAAGGGACCTTGAAGATCATCTAGTTCCAACCCCCAACCATGCAATAAACACCTCCACTGTTCTCCTTGTTTGTAGGTCAGTATGTCTAATGAAAAATGAAAGCTCACAAATTATCAATATATTATTGTTGTTGTTGTTATTATTATTATTATTATTATTATTATTATTATTATTATTATTATTATTATTATTATTATTATCTGCACTGTGGCCTTCTGCATCTTGTGTGACCGGTGAACTGATCAGCACCTGTGCTTCTGAGTGAACCTTAGTGATTTATCCCAACTGATAAAGTGCTCTCACCATAAGTACAGACCAGTCGAGCCAATGATTTTCAGGCTACTTAATGCCTTGATCTGACCTGGATTTAAAGAGTTTTAAAAATGGGCAATGCTACACGGTACGTTATCTTGTAATGAATACAGATAAACTCAGTCTTTGGGAATGGAGAGGAAATAAATGCAGATACAAAACAGGCTTGGGCAGTCAAGTGACAAAATACTGGATTTTTTTTCTGAGAAAGTTTGAAAATTAATAAAGAAACAGGAAAGTGAAAATGGTGAAAAGCAAAAAGTTTTAAGTAAACCAAGTGAGGAGCTGGGATGAGATACCAGCAAAGATAGATGTCATGACAGAGTAATGTAGAATTTTCAAACAGAAGATGGTGCCTTCTGAGAGGAGGAATATGAACTACACCTTCTGGCTTCTAAATTTAACTGTCAAGAGTCAGAAAAACACTTGGGTGTCACTACAGACATTTTGTCAGAGATGTCTTACAGTGCTAAAAAAATGAATAGTTAGTGAGTGAAAAGAATAGGACAGAGAAACAGAAAGCAATACTGAAAATATTTTTTACCTCAGCTTCACACACGTGATCAGTTGTGGACAACTTGAGAAGGATGAAGAAATTGAACTATTTCAGAAATTACAAAGGAAATAGTTAGAGGCATAAAAATCTTCTAGATGAATAGCAAAATCAAACCTGTTTGCCTTTGAGAAGGGAAAAAATAAAGGTGTTCAAATAATGAATGGTGCCAAAGAAAGCAGGTCCTCTTCATCATTTCCCATCACACACGAGCAGGAGGGGATCTGCTGAAAATAAAAGGCAAAGGGTGAAAGCCAATCCTTTCTTACAGCATACAACTGTTTGCTGCATTTCTTTCCCACCGGAGGCAACTGAGGCCAGGAGTTTCATGAATTAAAAGGGAATGGAAATATGCATGGGAAAAATAGAATATGCTAGGTGTTAAAAGAAAAATTGTAATTTGATATTAATGGAGCATATCTTCCAGCATAGGCTGCAGGACACAAAGCAGTTTTTGAAGGTAGACAAGACCAAACCTTTTCCCCTCAGAGGAGATTCTTTTTAACTGCCTTGTTCCAATGTTTCTCAGACCGTTCACTGAAGGACTGAGCACTTTCCACTATCCCAGAGAGGATGCTAGAGCAGACGTAGGAGTGGATGGTTATGGAGCAAGAGGTCCTGTTCTACTGCACCAGACAATAGGAAAAAGCTGAGAGAAGCTAAATGTGTCTGCAGGGAGATGAAAAGAGAGACAGTTTGCAAGAGCACAAAATTTAAAAACATCCCCACAGTCCAGCTCAGTTCCTAAACAGACAAACTTTCTGAGAGTGTTGCTCCCACTTGGAAACTAGCAGAGCAAAATAGAGAGAAGCTTTTCAGGAAAGATTATTGAACTGACACAAGTCACTGAGAGAAAATTTCATTGCCTGTGCAAAGCAAAAGAGTCATGAGTAACCCAGTGTAATAGGCTATGCCCATCCTGGAAGCAGGGGGGGAGGGCTTGTGACAGCTTTTGCCATACCTGGAGGGTGTTTTCCCCCTGGGAAACTAAATTAACCTGTTCCACTCCCCCACCCTGCCCAGCGAGGCTATAAGAAGGGGGATACTGCAGCCATTAGCTCTTAGGCCCTGCCTTTGCTTGGACAAGGACTGCTGGTGGCTCCCTGCTTCTCTGCCATGTGGTCAGGTGTGATCCTTCTCCCTGCTGCCGCTGCGCCTCTTCAGAGAGACTGGTTTTGTATTCTTGTTTTTTTTTCCCCTCCCATCTGTCCTTGTTCTTTGCCCTTGTGAACCTTACCTGTTACTGTATACGATACAGGTTTCTTTAAACAACACACATATTGTTTAAACAATATATACATATGTAGTATATAATGATAATATAAATAATAATATATATAACAATATATATACTGTTTAAAGAAAATTCTTTACCTCTCTACTTCCAAGCTGACTCTAAATTATTTCTTGATGGATTTGCTCCCTCCCTTTCTTTTTACTCTCTGTTGGGAAGTGGGGGAGGAATTCTCAGCTTTGCCCCCATCTGAGCTCTTAAGCCCCAGTTAAGGCTCAAACCACCACACCCAGGAATCATCAAGGGTAGAAGCAGATGGCAATTGCCCAATTGGAAACTGGAGATGATGTCTTTGCTCCTAGGGAGGAATAAAGATAGCCTGTATTTCCCTAATCTCATTTTCATCCCTGTATGATACATGTGGTCACTCATGCTCACTCAACTTATTGATTTTACTGACAGTTTTCCTGTGTTGTTGCTATAATTGCAACAGGCATATTAATTAAAGAACAGGCATATTAATTTAATTTTTTTCTTAGTAACTTGGTTAAAATTGAATCTTTCTTGGGGTGTTTGGGTTTTTTGGGGTTTTTTTGAAGATACAAAATAGAAAAATAGGACCAGTTTTGGCATTTGTGTCACATCATCTTTCTTTCAGCACGCACAGTGTTAAAGTGTTCAGTAAGGCCAACTGCATTGCTCTAGGGGATTTTGTGAACAAGTAGGGATGCTGTAACACTTAAGGAGATGACAAGCAGGAATCACTCTTTCTACTGAGGGACTTGAGGCAGGCCAAATGTCTGACCTACAAATTTTTGCAACTGAAACCAGATAAAACACAGCAGACACAAGTTTTCAGTATTTCAGAAATGTTCCAACTTCAGCATGTTTTTAGAGACATTCTGTCTCTTACAAAGTAGTAAAGGTTCTGAAGTCTGCTATGACTTGCATTTTAAATGCAAAAGATAATCCTGCATTCATGAATGGCAGTTTCTAGCAGTAGTTCTGCCACATAATTCTTGGTTTTGTGCTATTTTAACTCCACTTCTCTCATCTATTCTTCTAACATGGCATTTTCTACAGCTAGCATGGTTAATTACAATTATTCTGCTTGCAGAATCAAGTGTGACATTTTAATACAACCATTTTTTTCTTGGATAGCATTTCCTAAAAGCCCAGGTAAAAAGATTCACTTTATACCCATGCACATAAAAATACTAAATTGCAGATAGTTTTTCTTTCTCTTAAAGACATGTATATCCTTATTTTCTATAACTTATTTGTTCTATAAAGAACAAGCTATTGTTTTGAAAGACATGCAGTCTCTGATGTTTTCTCCATTCCTGTGCAAGATTTCATTCTCTAAGCACAGCCAAAGGATACAAGGAGGCAGAGTAACAGAGAACAATAGCCAAGCACAGCCTGAGAAGAATTTCATACTCTTTTTACTTTCAGTCCCTCAACATGTATAGACAGAAATTAATATGGCTGAGAACACTATCAACCTGATGTTCACTATGAAGGGTCTCTTCCAGTACACAGATAATTATCATAAGGTTTTGCATTAAGCAAAGTAACCTTTGAACCTGTGCTTAGAATGGTTAGCATTGAAATACATTCAGAGATATTTTGCTGCCCAGAACCACAGACCTCTCACAATCCAGTTGTCTGCACAAGACTTCTCAAGCCAATAGAGACATATACAAGAATTTCTGTTGAAAAACAAAGAAAAAAAAGTTAAGTCAAAAGCCTTTAAGCACCGCAGAGCACACCAAACTTTTTGAACAGATGATGGGAGTCAGTAAAACATAAAGAAGAAGCGTTTCTATATGATTATCTCCAGCTCAAGTTCTCTGCTGATGCCAACATAAAACAAAATAACAACAACAACCAAACCCACAAACACACAAAACACCAAGATAAGTCTGATAGCTGCAGCCAATGGCACTAGCTAGAACTGCACAGGTGCTCTCAAATCACTTGGTTCTGTATCTGTGCTCCCTGTAATAAGATTGTGTGCTTTCCTGTTTTTTTTAAAGTTCAGCTGAGATGGGCAGCTTGAGTTTAAAACTTAATCCAGGGAAGACCAAAGCAGTTGAGGCAGAACATGAGCATGTGTGAAATAAAAAGCACAGTAAGATCCCTTCCACCACTGCTTATCCTTAGGCTCACCCTGCAAGCACCACAGCCAAAGACTTGGAGTTAGTCTTGGATATACAGGTAACACAGAGGAAAAAACTTTCCTACCCACCCATACCTTTACAAATAACAGCTCCTCCAGATGGACAGCTTTGCATCTGTGTCAATAGATGCAGCTCAGCAATTAGGGGACTGTGTGTCTTGCAAACTAAAACTTCCTTAGAAATCACTCTCATCTGAAGGAAGTGAATCTCTTTGCTAAACCAACTCAAGCTGACTTTTCTAAAACAGAGGAGTAGACCAGCTAAGCCAGAATGTAAATTTACCAAGTAATTTGGACAACATAAAAGGTACTTTTGAAAATGAGAAGGAAAAGAAGAAGAGAGAAAATTATAATGTACCAATTAGAGTGGAATGTGAGTCATTCATGCTAATGCAGGATTCTTTTTATTTTGTTTTCTGAAGAGACCCTTCAAAAATACTGAAATTTAGCACCAGCACCTCAGACTGGCAGCAAGAATTGTAGTAATAACAAGCCACCGTGCTTAAAATAGGCCAGAGAAAAGCCAGGTCTTAGGTTTTATGCACTATCATAATAGCTCATATGCATTGAAATTAATAGAAAATCAACAACTAGTTGAGTCCTATCACAGTGCTTTAGGCTCATGAGAAGGATGAACATGAGTAAACAATATGCTTCCCTTTTGTCAGCATTAGCTGCAATCACTTCCACTTCTGAATAAAAACTAGCATGTGTGCACACAGAACACACGTGGTTGCATATCCTTATATAATTTTCATAATGATTTCTTTCCTACACACACAAACATACAAATACCGAATATTGGTAAACACTGAATTGGTTCACTCAGTCTTGGTGAGGTCCACTAACATCCAGTGGAAGAAAGAGAAGTGCTTTAAGGTGACAGTTTGTAAAAGAATCATTTGCAGCTTGTTCACAGATTCTAAATCAGACTTTTGGGATCTCAAGGTTAAGTACATATTTTAACAACCAAGAATTCAGCTCTGAAAAAGCGAGTCCATACTCTAAATTGTAAAGAAAATCTTACTGCTCCATTCCCTTTAAAAAAAAAAAAAAAAAGGGGGAGGGGGGAAGTTAAATTAAAAAATAAAATCAAGGAAAAAAATGTCAAGCTTCCCTGCACAACTGCTGTCAGTCCAGCTGCAGAGCTAGACCTAGCAGGACATGCTGCCACCTCAAAAGTTGGAGGGAAACAAGGTGAGATTGGCACTGTTCCACTTAGGAGCTTTTGGCTGACCCCTTGACCTCTACCCTGCTCCTTCATCTCACTGCATACTTCAGACCCTCTTCAATAAGCCAGCCTCCAACAAGAGTTTAAAGCCTTATCACGTCCATGCACTAGGCAGAAACTGCAGGGAATGGTAGCAGTGAGGGGAAATGGAGGGAAGTGGGGAAAAGCTGCTGTGTCACTATATAATGCTTGGCACCCCATTGCAAGGAGTGAGACAGCAAAGTCAACTGCAGTTGAGCCTAATCCTCACCAGCAAGGGGGAGAGCAGCAGAGAAAGCTGAGGTGGAAACAGCAGGGTTTTCCCCTCAGCAACAGTGATATTTGAAAGCATGAAGATATAAATACTTCTTGGACTGTACAGACGCTTAGCAGGAGCCAGGGATTATTCATGCAGAGGAGTTCAGAAGAGGCTGTAAGCGCTTTGAGAGGATCCTAAACTGAGTATAAATTGAGTAAATCTCTAGTTGGCTGTGACAGTGAAGCTGCAGTTATTTATTTTAGCTGAAAAGGGTTTTTATAAGCTTATAGGCTTCCTGGGACCTTAGCTTACCACAACAACCATCACTGCAGCAGTGTTCAAGGCACCTGCTGTCTTTACCTCCTGCTTCTCTCTATGGAGGGTATGACACAAACACTCTCATTTTCAACGCTCATTTTTATTCTGCCCGGGAAACTTAATGCAAGGGAGCATTCTCTCTATGGAGGGTATGATACAAACACTCTTATTTTCAATGCTCATATTTATTCTGCCTGGGAAATTTAATGCAAGGGAACTTAAATCTTCTTTTGGGACCCTCTCAACCCAAAAGAAATACAAATAACAGCAAAATACATGAAATTTATCAGAAATATCATTACCAATTCTGCCTGAACTTTCTGGGGGTCTGAGGCACCATGGGCTAAAATGTGCATGCTAATGTGCATGCTAATGCAATTGATGTCATTTACCTGGACCTGAGCAAAGCCTTTGGCACTGTCCCACACCACATCCTGGTCTCCAAACTGGTGAAACATGGGTTTGATGGCTGGGCCACTAGATGGATAAAGAACTGGCTTGATGGCTGCACCCAAAGAGTGGCTTTCAATGGGTCCATGTCCCAGTAGAGGCCAGTGACAAGTGGAGTCCCTCAGGGATCAGTCCTGGGACCTGTCTTGTTCAACATCTTTGTGGGTGACATGGACAGTGGCATTGAGTGCACCCTCAGCAAGTTTGCTGATGACACCAAGTTGTGTGGTGCAGCAGACACGCTGGAGGGAAGGGAGGCCATCCAGAGGGACCTTGACAGGCTGGAGAGGTGGGCACAAGCCAACCTCAGGAGGTTCAACAAGACCAAGTGCAGGGTCCTGCATCTGGGTCGAGGCAATCCCAGGCACAAATACAGGCTGGGCAGTGACTGGCTGGAAAGCAGCTCTGAAGAGAGAGACTTGGGCATGCTGGGGGACGAGAAGCTCAACATGAGCTCTCAGTGTGCACTTGCAGCCCAGAAAGCCAATCAGATCCTGGGCTGCATCAGGAGAAGTGTGGCCAGCAGGTCAAGGGAGGTGATTCTCCCCCTCTACTCAGCCCTGGTGAGACCTCACCTGGGGTACTGTGTCCAGTTCTGGAGCCCCTATTACAAGAGGGATATGGATGTGCTGGAATGTGTCCAGAGAAGGGCCACAAGGATGATCAGAGGGCTGGAGCACCTCTCCTATGAGGACAGACTGAAGGAGTTGGGGCTGTTCAGTCTGCAGAAGAGAAGGCTCCGAGGTGACCTAATTGTGCCCTTCCAGTATCTGAAGGGGGCCTACAGGAAGGCTGGGGAAGGACTTCTCAGGATCTCAGGCAGTGATAGGACTAGGGGGAATGGAATGAAGCTGGGGGTGGGGAGATTCAGGCTGGATGTGAGGAGGAAGTTCTTCACCATGAGAGTGGTGAAGCCCTGGAATAGGTTGTCCAGGGAGGTGGTTGAAGCCCCATCCCTGGAGGTGTTTAAGACCAGACTGGCTGAGGCTCTGGCCAGCCTGATCTAGTGTGGGGTGTCCCTGCCCATGGCAGGGGGGTTGGAACTAGATGATCCTTGTGGTCCCTTCCAACCCTGACTGATACTATGATACTATGATACTAATTTGGTGGGACAGCCCAGCTCCACAGTCAGGATCCAGCTGGTGATCATCAGCAAACAAGGAAACAGAAATGACAGGCTTTAAGAGAGGGGCCCCAAAACACCCACATACCGCCTATTACACTGCAAAGACATCCAGCAGACAGCACCAGCAGGAACACTGCCCAGATGTGTTAAGCAATTCCCTACTGATATGTATTGCATCAGCTCTCTGGATACAGCTAAATCACGCCAGTGGTTTTTACCATCCTTGAAACTCTTTAAAATACACAGTAAAAGGTTTTTACTTTTTTTTTTTTTAAATATTTTTACTAACCATTGTTAAAAATCAGATTGTCCCATATGTTTTATATTTTCAGTTAATTTTCTGGGATGGAGAATACCTTTGGGCAAAGTCTTTGTTTCCTTAAACTTAACTCAGCTATACTACCCATACAGATGAGCAGTTTTCAGAAATAAGGTACAGCTAAGTCTAGCAGTAAGTACAGACTACACTTTCTTTACCATATAGATGTGTCTTTGTTACAATACAGCCTTTTCAGTTTCAATGTGCTTTGTCCTTATTGTATGCAGCAGTTCTGTTTATCTAGCACTCCTCAACCTCTAAATTAGGGTTAGGCAGTGGCTAAACTGGAAGACTGCTCTGACCACCCCTGCTTGCCACACACTGCTTCAAATAATCCCCTGTGTAGAAACCTCTCCTGGGCAGCGGGCAGCTTCTTTTCAGCAGCAACTTGTGCACAGGGATTTTTGTGAAGGACTAGCATATCCTTCCCTGCTCCCCATGAAATCTTAACCAGACACACCACTGTGCATCAAGAAAAAGAAAGCAGGGTCTAAATGGCACACGTCTTATCCTGCCTTTTGCTTGAAAGAGGAGGCAGCTCCATGCGTGGAGGGCACCAGGTCAGAGAGAGTGAAGGAGGCAGGTGGTGGCAGCTGGGTCACACAGGCATGCCAAAGGCTTTGGCCATGTCCAGCTGCCACCTTCTGCGCTAACTCTTGTTCCCTCAGTTGTGATGGGAAAAGTAAACCCTAGAGAGGAGTTGGCAATAACAGAACTGCCTAAAAGGCCACCTTGGAAGAACAAGGCAGTCTCCTACCTGAGCCCCCTGCCTGCTACTCATGCTTCCACTCCATTATCCCTCTGCCCCCTGCGTTCTCCCCAGGCCTGCCAAAGCATCTTGTTTTACATATCTTCCTCATCTGTGAGCAGGCTTTCTGATGTCCACAGCCCCTTCATCCCCAGAAAGGTCTCCTCAAAATGACTGACAGTGCTAGATCCACTCCCTTTTGCCCAGAGATGCACTTCCACAGCTCTAGGGTGCTTCAGCCTGAGCAGGGGCCAAAACTGAAGAGCCACACACCATCCAAGTACCTTGCAAAAAGGTGCCTGATTTAGATGTGAAGTGAATGGGGATCAGCATAGTCTGGTGGGGTTTGGTGGAATCAGGGAGTGGATGAGGATCAACAGATGAAGTGGGTAAAGGCAAAGAAGATCATGAGGGAAAAATGGGAGACACATGTTTGAAGACTAGCAAGACCATGAGGAAAACAACATGCAGGGGGAATAGAAAGCAAAAACTGTGAGTGAATAGTGAGAGCGCAAGAGAAAGCAGAGACTGATGGTAAGCAAGGCAGTAGGAAGAGTGATATATAAAGAAAACATGGTAAAAGAAACACAGAAGCCTGGGGAGAACTGGGACTGTGAAGAAAGGTGAGCATGTGGCATCAGGAAAGAGCAAGAGGTGCAAAGCAGCATGCAAAGAAAAAGCAGAAAGATTAAAGCAAAAGCTGCTTTGCTCAAGAGCTGAGAGGCATTGAGGCTCTCCCTTTTTTTCTTCTCTGTCCAGAAATGCCTCTGAAAATTTCTGCCAAAGCATCCTAGCCCTCCCAAAAGCCTCAGCCACCCTGTACAGGACAGCTGGCTGTTGCTCTCTGCTGCCTTCTTCATTGCATACCATGCAGGGAATCTTGCATTTTGGTTCTGTCTGTTGGCATGTCCACAGATATCATCAGTATGATAAAGCCGTGTGTTTTCTTTGCTTTTTTAGAAACCCTAATGTTTCTCAATCTCAAGTCCATCTGTCATGGTACACAGCACCACATAACCCCTATAAAGAAAATAAGCATTAGAGACACAATCTGTGAAGGACTCTGTCCCACTAACAAATTTTACGTCTTCTTAAAAGAAGGGATTGCAAACGAAGCATTTGGAGCCAGTGCAGAAAACCCAAATGTGTTCATCTTAAATTCAATTACGTGGAAGGAAAACATCTTCATTTTAATTTTCTGGAGCAAAACACAAAAGCCTCACACTCCCAGACTGACAGGACCACACCCCCCAGCAAAACCAAAAAACTATTAATGGACAATTTAATCTTCCTGAAATGGCTTTTTTATCTCATTAAACGAAGAAACTTAATTTTGCCTCAAACTTTCTGTTGTTAATCTTTAAGTATAATGATTCTACCTATTTGTCTCATTGACATGTTATGAAAAAAAAGCCATGTGAAGCATTCAGTTGCTATAGTAATTAGCATCATGGGTAAAGGCCAATGAAGAAACAAAGATCAGCGTTTAAATTATGCATTAACCTTAAAACCACATAAAATGATGACGAGCAAAAAATGTACTGAGGCATAAATCTGGCAAGAACAAATATGCTGTGTGCTGATACAATTAAAGGCTTGCACAGGTACTTGCACAGGTACTTTCTGACATTTCCTGGGAGATTTTGAGGCAACTTGGCAGCCAAAAGAAAGTTTTTATTAGATAATGGGGTTTATGTCAAACTCTATTTGGTTTGCCTTATATGCATAACTTAATCTCTCACCTAAATACTTGAGGAAATTATGTATTTATTTAATTTCTTTTTCCACTAGACTAGGTATAAACCTAAATATAACCAAACCATAACATATATATTTTTATATTTTTTTTTAAATAAATACTTAGGATAAAATCCTTCAACTTCTGTTATAACCTTTTGTCCACAATCTGTTGTTTTCCTCTGAAAGACTTTCTTTTCATCAGCTTTTTATTCGGCTCTATCTTCAATAAAAAACATTAATGCTTCCTAATCACAAGACATGATGGGGCTTGCTACATTTTGAAAGAGCAGTATGCTTGGGTGCTTAAGAGCATTTGGCTTTGTGCTTTGCATTTAACCAACAACACACCCAGGTGAACTGCTATTGGACAGGGTCTTAATCCCTGTCATGTTTAATCACTACATTAAAAGATTTAAAGACTAATGTTAAAGGCCATTTAGTTTGGGCACCATAGACTTAAATGATGGAGTTGAGAAAAGCCACTCAGTTTATCCAGGCAAAACCTGTTTTAAATCTTTGAGAACAAAATCCAGGAGAGCTGAGAAGGAAACTCCTCCTCTATGATCTCCCTCCACAAGGTCCACTCCAATGCCATCAGACTTCCTGCAAGTTTCATCTACAAGGTGATACTTGCACCATTTACCTAAACAGCTGAAATAAATGGTTAGCTCTGGCCTGCTCCTGTTCTGCATGACACCAATAAGATTATTAGGTCACTACTGAATGCACAGAAAAATTCAGTCCCTGTTCAGTGGGTAACTCTCTGTAGAGAGGATGACTCATCTGTTCGCCAGCACAGAAGACATGAGAGTTACATTTTAAATTCCCTCAAAAATTTGACTGCCAAATGTAAAGTCTCCTGCATGAACTCCACATTGTTTAGGGATGTGATTGCTAGCAGCAGTGTCCAGGGCTGTTTCTGACTGTCCAGTTGGCTAAGAAGTTTGAATGTTCCCTTGGAGGTGCGGCCTTTGCTAAAATTCCCCAGGTGCAGTTATTCTATGCTTAACTCAGATCAATCACTCATCAGCCAAAGAAGCTACATGTGAGCTATAGGGCAAATGCAATGCCTTCTGCTCAGTGTCCCAAAGTCTCAGTCCCTCAATGTCCACATGGAGGCCACCACAGATTCTTCCTTGAGTTTCTTACAAATTTTCTTCCAGTGGAAATTAGAGTAGTCAGTAGGGGAGGAGCAATGCATGCTGACTCTCTCTCTAATGTGCTGTCAGGGTGCAGGTATCACAGCTCAGATCATCCTCATGGTTGCCCAGAGAGATGTATCATGTCTCAGAGGACATACCATTCAGAGTCCCTTTCCCTGGCAAAGATCAACTTTAACCAACTACAAAAGAGATGTTTTGTGAATAATTAGTTGTCTAACCAGATCATTTCCAGAGTGTTATGGAGAAGAGAAGCAGATTTGAAGGCTATTTTAGTCTTTTAGTTCACAGTGGCTTACATACTTTAGTTAACTTTGCTGCATAGTTTGTATCTGTGTTAAGTGTAATTGTATCTGGAAGTGGTAAACAGATGGATTAAATAAAGAATAAAATAATAAAATTAATAATCATATTGATTTTATCCAAATTACTGCAATATCAGTGGAAGGCAAAATTCCAGTTTAGGATGAACACCTGAGATGACATCCATTGCTAGGGAGAGGATACATGATCTTTTTAACCATATTCATGAATTCATGTAAGAAAAATCAGGTTTCAGTAATCAAATCACAAGACAGATGAAATAGAATTTTGGTCTACAGCAAGGTTTCCCCACATTAAAATCCCTCTTTTTGTAAAAAAATGGAACAAAAGTCTGAATCTGCAAAATCTACCTTCCCTGTGAACAACAGAGGTTATCCAAAGCCTCTCCTATTACTTTCCCACATGGGTAAGAAATTAGTATTGTGCTAGCAGTGCATATGGTACCTTTACAATTGTTTTATCTATAGATAAAGTTTAGTCCTTTACAGAAAACCCTACAGTAATCATCACTCTTTCCAGATACCAGAATCCGGCACAAACTCCAGGGAGTAACTCTGTTTCAATAATCAGCTTCTGCCACACTCATGGAGCAAAGATATCCCTCTCTGATTCTTTCCCTGCAGCCCGTTTATCTATGCTGCCTTGACTGGAAAACATTTTCACAGCCCCAAAGCTAATCATATCACACATCTTTTCAAACACCTAGTTCTCCTCATATGGCACAAAATAAAAATTGTAAAACAGCAGACTACACAGTGGTAACCACTGATAAAGAATCTACATATAAGGGTCTTATCAGTAAGGTCATTCTTATGAGCACTCATTTAGATGTAAATGACTCTATATAAGCAATTAGCAATTTATTCCATTTATCTCCATCTTTTGTTGACAATATGTGAAGTCATTCAAACCATGCAACTTCTTCAATTAAAAAGAAGCCACTGTTGTTTCCTACCAATTCCTCAAGAGAGTAATAAAAATTGTCTTTGTCAGAGGTGTATGATACCCCAATACAGCCAGGTTTTAATACTTCAAAACAATCTTTTTAAAATGTTAGTCTTTATCATACGTTTGCCCTGCTTTTCCATGCATCAACATGCATGGGCACACACATACAAATAAACACAAACAGAAAAGCTGAGGAAAACAAAATATTTATTAGTCAAGCCATTGCTAGCAACAAACACTTGAAAACGAGAAAGGTCATGATATCCTTACACAAGATAATTATTTGCTTAAGTAGGTGTAATAAAATGTATGTTTTTATATATTCTACTATTTAATATCTTGGGCGGAGGCATCTTCAGATACTGCCATAGCTTATTTACAAAGTATGTTTACAGGATCTGTTATTCAGTTGTGAGTGTTACATTTCACATATGAAGAGAGTTGAATGATTTAAGCACAGATCTGAGAATTTCCAATACAGCAATTCAAATTGGAAATAAAGGTTCTGTGATCTGCAGTTTCCCACAAATGGGATTCTGTGGCAGATTATCCTGGGACTCACAACTTGCTCCTCTGTCCAGTATCTTCCCAGATGCTGTGGCTGTAATTTGAGTTGCCCTTGGCTCAGAGAGGGCTAAGGGGTCTCTCTTGTGTGCTCCATCACTGGGCTGTAGTCTTTCCGTGGCTCTCCTGGGATTCATTTCCCTTGGACCTTTCCTCTTTTTGCCTTAGTCCAGGTGCAAGGCCTGGGTGTAGTCATTGCCTGTTAGGACAAGTTCTTCAGCTGCTATTCTGGAAGCATTTGGTTCTTGTTGCTGTCTGGGTGAGAACAAGGCAAGTTACCTAACTTCTCTGCTGATTTAAATACTGCCCCAACACAATTAATGCCCTTTGGTAACAGAGACACCTGGTAACTGGACCTATAGGATTTGGCATACCCAAACACGGCCAGGGGCACACAGAGTTCACAGCTGTGTCAGAAAGTTAATTACATGTGGTGCATGTTTATCTGGACCCCAGGAACTGTCCAGTTGAGCACACTCACAGGTGCTTAGCCCATTGTCTGGGCTAGGGCATGTTTTGGGGTTTGACCCTTCAGGACAGTAGGTCACGGAACACTTGGCCTAGGATATTGTTTAATGTAAATGTAATGCAAAAGACTTTGCAGTTTGAATATTCTATCATTCACATGGCTTGCATTTAGTCTGTAGCTTACACAGCATGGAGAGAAGGCTTCTTTTTGTGCTAAGGCTAGTGGGTTTGTCTAGTTATGTCTTAATTAGCAATTAAGTGTATGACACAGTTATGTGTATGAAAGTACTATTTCATAGTACTTTACACACTGTATAAAAGGACTATTTCCAGCATACAAGCATTATAGCATTAGAAATCACTCTACAACTCTCATTCAGTTCATAAATGATTGTATTTAGTGTGCTACATAACTCTTAACTGAGGATCCAACAGGCTTATAACAAAGCTTCTGAGAAGCCTGGATTCTTGGCAAAGAAATCAAACCACAATATTTGGGTACTATTCACAGTACGCAGGGCAAAGAGTTTATTGCATAAATCTTGCTTTCAGATTCAGTAGGAGTTTTTTTATGGAGAAGTAAATAAATAAAAAAGGCAGGGAGAGCTACTTGCTACATTTAGGAGCTCATTTGTTTAATTGAACAGTGGATTGCATAACAGTGTTTGTAAGCATGGTATTAACCAAAATTATAAGATGTAAAAAGAAGGATGTTGCTTCTGGAGCATAAGGTGCCAGTCTTAGAAACATCAGCATAGATACTTTAATGAAAGATAAACCCCCATTCTAAATAATTAATCTTACAATATTTCTCCTCATTTTGAGGGACAGACCCCTCAGTAATTTTGAGCTGTGCATTCCAAGCTAGAGGAATTTGTGCTTTGAATGAAAATTTCCCATTCCAACACAGAAGATCAGACTGGTGATTGAGTCTCAAAGATGAAATTCTTATGACTTATACTCCAACAGCACACCAATTTAAAATTTGCTCTACCTTTTTATCTCCTTTATGGTCATTACAGATAAGAAGTCCTAATTACCAGACATGCATCCAATCCTGCTCATACAGTAAGAACAAGAAACAAAATAACTGGCAGATTGCTTTGTGATGTCTGCTGTTACAGAATCTACATTGTGCAAGGGTCTTACCCTTGAAACTATGCTTGTGAGTGCTCATCCAACTTCATAATGCTTTTATGTCTATAATGATATCAATTTAATCAATTTTATCAATTTAATAAATTTAATCAATTTAGAAGGATGAGATCAATTCAATTTTCAATATCCTCTCTAGAATAGTAAGAATACCAGGTGAGATACTATTTAAATAAGGTGTCACTTACAAAAAAATGTATGGGCATTTATCTGCTGATTCCTTTTGCAAAAGCAGTGTCAGGTCAGCCTTTCAGGGTTACAGAATAAAACTTGGGCACAGAATCACATCTGATTTGTGATGATTTTTTTAATACTTCTCTCTGTAATTGCAGGACTGTCAGGGAATCTGTAGGCTTTCAAAGGAAAACCTGATAAGAAGTCACAATTAACGTTTATTGTATCAGTTTGAATCTGATCCTCACGTACATGAAGAGCATTATATTTCTTCTTCCACATCTCTAAAACAGTGTGAAGTAGCAGGTTTTTATTTCCACAGAATCACAGAATGTTAGGGGCTGGAAGGGACCTTGAAAGATCACCTAGTCCAATCCCACTGCCAGAGCAGGATCACCTATACTAGATCACACAGGAATGCACCTGGGCAGATATTAGGTACCTGTAATAAATTATCATTTTATGTTAGTAAAGGAACTAGTTCAAAGGAGCTTGTCCTGTCTTTAGCAACACAATAATTTTTTCACAAGGTTGACCTTTTCCATACAAGTAAAGTAAAATCAGTATTCCCCATCAGCCTAGAAAATCAGAACCAAAACCAATATACCGTTTCATGCCTGAGCAGACCTTCTCAGACATCAGAGAATGAAAACCCTCTTTTGAAATACACTTATTTTTAGTCCAAATGAGTTCTGCATCCAGACAGCTCCAGTCATCATATAGAAAGAAAAAAGCAACAGGAAAAAGGAGCTCTGAAGCACCTTCATAAAATTCCCAGGTCTATTTCCATCCCAAGGGCCAAACCTTTCAGTACTTAATGAGGCAAAACCATGTATTTCAACTGGATTTTCCTGTGCCACAAAGGATTTCACTTTCTCAGTGAAAATACCTGTATTTCTTCAGCATGCCAGACATAAACTATTACTTCCTAATATTACAAAATGTAAAATTAAGAAAGCAAACCTGTGAAAGCAAAAACACAAATGTAGGGACCCCTTACTGTAAATCTGTGTTTTGGCAGTGGTGGGTTGATGTGTATGAGATAGATGTTCAGTGCTTTTCCAGACAAAACACATATTTTCAGGGTAAATAATGGCCTAGATGATCTCTTCTGTAATATAGGTATTACCAGTCCAGAATATACTTCAGCTCTGGAGTAAGAGGTATGACATGGGGCTGGGATGGATACTACATAGTAGTTTCCACAGAGAGCCAATGTAGGCACATGGGTCAGATGCAGACAGCAAAATGCTCTAGCAGGACCCCAAGCATAAAATCGTATCCAGACATCTGTATGGTGTCTCTCAAGCTGACGCTTCTGTGGTGAGGTCAGTACTGGAGATAGCAGTTGTCTCAGTAGACAAACAAGCTATAATACTTACAGGCTGTGGGTTCAAACACAATTCACCCCGACTTTGGTAATAAATCAACATTTTTTATCTCTTCTCCTCAGCCATGCTCTTCAACTGTCAATACCTTCCAAATCCTTGTCCATCTGCCCCCTCCTCTGAAACTCCCTCTAAGTAAAGCAGGGACCAAGGCGCAAACCACAAGAAATAAATTTCCACCTAATACTAAAACCAGGCAACCCACTGGGACACAGTATGTGAGGCAGCTGAAACTCTCATTCTTCTTCCCACTTCCCCTCTTTTTTCTGTGCCTTCCCGCAAGACACAGCCATCCAAGCATCATATATTGATGAAATTATGTGACTTGTATATTCTACCTTTCACACAAAGACATACTGCAGGGTAGGTCCCAACAACTACAGAAGGTTGAACCTGGTACAGCTGTCTCTGCAGCAGCAAGAGCTACAGTAAAATTGGTACAGTATTGCTGATGAGGAAAAGAGGAGAGCCAGGCTGCTTCTCTTCTAACATCTTCTAGCACCTGAGCTAAGAGAGGTTGGACCCGTGGCTGATGTTTTGGGTTTTTTTTCTTCCTAAGCTAAATGAGGCTTCATTTTCAAGGAGTCATCCCTAGGGAGCACCCTCCTTTTCAAATTAAAATCTCTGTAGACAGCATTATCACTAATGCACTTGTATGAAAATACTGGGTGTGGAAACCCACACACTGCATGCTAATTACTTGAGCCTTCAACTTTTCAGTCATGTCTTGATGACATTTTAAAAATAATTTATTGACTGGAACAAATATGGATAGCTAGCTGGACCTGCTTTCACCAATGGGTCACATCAGTGCTAATACCTAAACCATAGTTTATATTCAAGGAATGATCTGTTTAAATAGGAAAATAATTATGACATTAAAATGCCAAAGAAAGAAAAAAAGAAAAAGAAAAATAAATTGAATTTGTCACTCTGTGGTATAACCCAAGAGTAAAGTGAGTTTCTGGCATGACACAAGTTTCTCTTGGAAAAATAGAATGTCTTGTCTCTAAAGCAATTTGGCATCATGCAGTCCCTTGTTTTAGAAAAATATGTGCTGTGTTTGTGCTGGATTGCTTGTCAGATTTTCTTTTTAGCCATGGCAGCTTGATAAATGCAGATGCCTGCACTCTTCCAAGCATTATTAAGCATGTCACATTAAGTGCACAAAGTCGTTTTGCTCTGCTCAGCAAGTCACACTTCTATATATATCTTGGAAAAATAAGGTGGACATGTGGTCAGCTGTCAGTTAGGCTTATCTTTTACAACCAAAACAATAGTTAACTCAAGCCTGCATAGCTATAGGATGTAAGGCAATCTCAGCTGCACTGCTTGCTACAGAACATACCAAGATGTCCCCATGAAATCTCTGAGTAAACAAAAGCATTGCTCATAAGCATCTTTCACAACTACAGCAACCACTGGAGACTTCTCTCTGAAACCAGACACCGTGTCAGGAACCAGGGCCAGGCTGTAACTGTAGAAAACTGCATGATAAAGCACAGCACCGAGCAAAAGAGGGAGAAAAAAATTGGTTGAAAATCCCTGTAGTGCGGGCATCCTCATGGCACAAATCTGAAAGGAATGAAGAATGGCTGGGATAAAAAGAGCATTTCCAGTTCATTTGCAGAGATGATCAAAGGAAATAACATGGAGGCCTGCAGCATAGCACAAGCATTGCACTCCCAACAGGAAGAACAGAAATGTCTATACTCTGCTCCCTCAGGATGACTGGACAAAGAAAATGCAAGGCTGGGAGAAAGATGGTACACAAGTCTCAGAGATGAAGGGGTGCAAATTATCTGCTTCTCTTTTCAATCTATTACTTTCCAGAAGCTGCTGTGCTGGGCAAAATATTCAGGGAAACAAGGCTCTTTCTGCACAGGCTCACTTCAGGAGAATAGAATAGAATAGAATAGAATAGAATAGAATAGAATAGAATAGAATAGAATAGAATAGAATAGAATAGAATAGAATAGAATAGAATAGAATGGAATGGAATGGAATGGAATGGAATGGAATGGAATAGAATAGAATAGAATAGAATAGAATAGAATAGAATAGAATAGAATAGAATAGAATAGAATAGAATAGAATAGAATAGAACTGAACCAGACCAGACCAGGTTGGAAGAGACCTTCAAGATCATCACGTCCAACCCATCAACCAATCCAACCCACCTAAACAACTAAACCATGCAACCAAGCACCCCATCAAGTCTCCTCATGACCAGCTCCAATGATGGTGAATCCACCACCTCCCCGGGCAGCCCATTCCAATGGGCAATCATTCTCTCTGTATAGAACTTCTTCCCAACATCTAACCTAAACCTCCCCTGGTGCAGCTTGAGACAGTGTCCTCTTGTTCTGGTACAAGCTGCCTGGGAGAAGAGACCAACATCCGCCTGTCTACAACCTCCCTTCAGGTAGTTGTAGAGAGCAAGAAGGTCACCCCTGAGACTCCTCTTCTCCAGGCTAAGCAACCCCAGCTCCCTCAGTCTCTCCTCATAGGGCTTGTGTTCCAAACCCCTCACCAACACGTTCCAGCAAGTCAACATCCTTCCTAAACTGAGGGGCCCAGAACTGGACACAGTACTCGAGGTGTGGCCTAACCAGTGCAGCCTACAGGGGGAGAATGACCTCCCTGCTCCTGCTGGCCACACTGTTCCTGATGCAGGCCAGGATGCCATTGGCACTCCTGGCCACCTGGGAACACTGCAGGCTCATGTTCAGCCTACCATCGACCAGTACCCCCAGGTCCCTCTCTGCCTGGCCACTCTCCAGCCACTCTGACCCCAGTCTGTAGCACTGCATGGGGTTGTTGTGGCCAATGTGCAGAACCTGGCACTTGGATGTGTTAAAGCTCGTGCCGTTAGATTCTGCCCATCTGTCCAGCCTGTCAAGGTCCCTCTGCAGAGCCTCTCTGCTCTCCAGCAGGTCAACATCTGCCCCCAGCTTGGTGTTGTCCGCAAATTTACTGATGATGGACTCAATGCCCTCATCCAGATCATCAATAAAGATTTCAGTATTCCTAAGGTTGGAAGAGACCTCAAAGATCATCGAGTCCAACCTGTCACTACAGACCTCATGACTAGAGTAGGGAGGACACTACTGCCCACTGCAGGCTTGAACTCACAACATTCCCATTAACGGTCTGATGCGCTACCAACTGAGCCACCTGAGGGGGTGCTAAAGAGCATGGGGCCCAGCACTGGTCCCTGGGGGACACCACTAGTGACTGGCTGCCAGCTGGATGGGGCACCATTCACCACCACTCTCTGGGCTCAGCCCTCCAGCCAGTTCCTAACTCAGCACAGAGTGCTGCTGTCCAAGCCACGGGCTGACAGCTAGGCCAGGAGTTTGCTGTGGGGGATGGTGTCAAAGGCCTTGCTGAAGTCCAGGTAGACTACATCCACAGCCTTCCCCACATCCACTAGGTGACTCACCTGATCATGGAAACAGATGAGGTTGGTCAGGCAGGACCTGCCCTTCCTAAATCCATGTTGGCTGGGCCTGAGCCCTTGGCTATCCTGTAAGTGCTGTGTGATTGCACTCAAGATGACCTGTTCCATAATCTTGCCTGGCACTGAGGTCAGGCTGACAGGCCTATAATTCCCTGGTTCATCCAACAGGCCCTTCTTGTGGATGGGCACCACATTGGCCAGCTTCCAGTCATCTGGGACCTCTCCAGTGAGCCAGAACTGCTGAAAAATGATGGAGAGCGGCCTGGCCAGCTCATCTGCCAGCTCTCTCAGCACCCTAGGATGGATCCCATCTGGTCCCATGGACTTGTGGAGATCCAAGCGGCTGAGGAGAGCTCCAACCACCTTCTCATGGAACATAGGGAAACTGTGCAGCTCCCTGGCTCCTTCTGCCAGCTCTGCAGGCCACCTGTCTGGAAGATATTCTGTCCTGCTAGTAAAAATTGAGGCAAAGAAGGTGTTAAGTATTTCTGCCTTTTCCTCATCCTTTGATACAATGTTTCCCTCCATGTCCACCAAGGAGTGGAGGTTGTCTTTGCCCTTCCTCTTGCTATTAATGTATTTATAGAAGGACTTTTTGTTGTCCTTCACAGCAGAGGCCAGTTTAAGCTCCAAGTGTGCTTTTGCCTCTCTAATTTTCTTCCTACATGATCTAGCAACATCCCTAAACATTCAGTGGGTTGCCTCACCTTTCTTCCAAAGATGATACACACCCTCTTTTTTTCCCTTAGTTCCATTAAAAGTTCATCACCCATCCAGGCTGGCCATCTGCCCCAGCGGCTCATCTTCTGGCACATTGGCACAGCCTGTTCCTGCACCTTCAAGAGTTTTTTCTTGAAGCAAGTCCAGCTCTCCTGGACCCCTTTATTTTTAAGGACTTTATCCCTAGGAACCCTCTGAGTTGGTTCCTTGAGTAACCTGAAGTCTGCCCTCCGGAAGTCCAGAGTGGAGGTCTTTTTGCTTCCCCTCTTAGCTTGACCGAATACTGAAAATTCAATTATCTCATGGTCACTGGCCCCTAAACACCCTCCAACCACCACATCACCCACCAGCCCTTCCCTAGTGGTGAAGAGGAGGTCAAGCATAGCCTTACCCCTGCTAGGCTGTCCTCCATGCACTCTAAGAACCTCCTAGACTGTCTCCTCTCTGCTGTGTTGAGATCCCAGCAGATGTCAGGCAGGTTGAAGTCGCCCATGAGAACAAGGTCAGGCGATCCTGAGACAGCCCTAAGCTGCCTACAGAATGGCTCTTCAACATCTTCCTCCTGGTTGGGTGGTCTATAACAGACTCCAACCAGGATGTCTGCCCTGCTGGTCTTCCCTCTAATTCTCACCCACAAGCACTCAACCCGATCGTCCCTAATCTCCATCTCAATGGCATCTAGTGCCTCCCTGATGTACAGGGCCACCCCTCCACCCCTTCTCCCTTGCCTGTCTCTCTTGAAGAGCCTGTAGCCATCAATTGCAGCACTCCAATCATGTGAGTCATCCCACCACGTCTCTGTGATGGCAACTACATCATAACTTTCCTGCTGCAGCAAGGCTTCCAGCTCCTCTTGTTTGTTACCCATGCTTCGTGCATTAGTGTACATGCACTTCAGCTGGGCTGCTGGTTTCACCTCTGGCTCTAGCTTATCACCCCCAGACCCCTGCCTGAGGGGACTAGTTTCAGCCCCTTCCCCCTTCGAAACCAGTTTAAAGCCCTATCAATGAGACCTGCCAATTCCCTTCCCAGAATCTTTTTACCTTTGGGGGACAGGCCATTCTTGTATACTGTGACCTTTCCCCTCCTCTGGGACAGATGTACTCCATCTGTTGCCAGCTGACCTGGTGCAGTAGAAAGTTCCCCAAGATCCAAAAACCCAAAATTATTTTGACTGCACCAGCCTCTAAGCCACTTGTTGACTTCAGCTGCTGACCTGTTTCTTATGGTATTCCCTCCTGCAACTAAGGGTATTGATGAAAAAATTATTTGTGCACCTGACCTCTCAACCAGGTCTCCCAGGGCCCTGAAGTCATTTTTGATAGCCCTGGGAGTTCTGGTTGCAACATCATCATTCCCTAACTGCATAACTAGTAAGGGATAGCAGTCAGAGGGCTGCACCAGGCTAGGCAGCCTTCTGGTAACATCTCTAACTTGGGCTCCTGGGAGACAACAAAGTTCCCTATGAGATGGGTCTGGCCGACATATGGGGCCCTCTGTTCCCCTCAGGAGGGAATCACCAATAACAATTACCCTTCTCTTTTTTTTTTGAGGGAGCAGGTCCTGATGCCAGGGGAAGGCTGCTTAACCTTAGGCTGCTTTGCCTTAGGCTGTTTAACCTTAGGTTGTTTAGCCTAAGGGAAAACCCCAGATGGTGTGTCCTCCGGCATCAGGATCACCTCACCCTTGATCTCCAGTGCCCCATACCTGTTTTCCAAGAGCAGCGGGGAAGGTGAGGGGAGGCAAGGAGGTTTTACTTTGTGTCTTTTGAGAGGAACCTGCGTCCATTCCCCTCTGCTTTTTGGATAACCAGCCAGCAGGAACTCTCCCTTGTCTTGCAGTGGGGAACCAAAACACCCTCACTCGATCAACATCAATCTTTGAGCCAGAAGTGTGAACTACTTTAAGATAACATGAATCTCCACATCACACCTTAACCAAGAGACCATGTGGGGAAAGTGGAAAAAAAATATGCTTTTCAGGACTCAGAAGCATGTGCAGACCTTCAGAAATGCCTACAGAGAAGTTTAATCTAAGAACTGAAGGTAAGTAGCTCAGATCCTAGGATGAAATACTGAAAACCACTCTTGATGCCATGTTCACAGTCCATTCATTATCTTTTCATTCTTGAGTGAGAATTCAGGTTATTGGAAAAACATGAATGTTGAGTTTAATCAGGGAGGTTCTCCTTCCCCTCTACTCTGCCCTGGTGAGGCTGCATCTGGAATATTGTGTCCATTTCTGGGTCACTCAGTTCAAGAAGCACAGGGAACTACTTGAAAAGACTCCAGCGCACAGCCACAAAAATGATTAAGGGAGTAGAACATCTTCCTTACAAGGGGAGACTGAGGGAGCTGGGGCTCCTTAGCTTGCAGAAGAGGAGACTAAGGGGTGACCTCATTCATGTTTATAGATATGTAAAGGGTGAGTGCCAAGTGGATGGAGCCAGGCTCTTCTCAGTGATGCCCAATGACAGGACAAGGGGCAATGGGTGGAAATTGAGGCATAGGAAGTTCCGTGGAAACATGAGGAAAAAAAATTTACTGTGAAGGGGACAGAACACTGGAACAGGGTGCCCAGGGGAGTTGTGGAGTCTCCCTCTCTGGAGATATTCAAAACCCACCTGGATGCATGATTCTGTGAAACAGACTTTTCCAATGCTTGCATTTTGCTTCTGTATTTTTCAAACTAATGTTTCTGTCCTGTGAGTAAAAATTAACTTCTAATTTGGTAGAGTTTAAACACTCTCCTTGCTATTCCTACACACCAATCCAATAACAAAAGCAAAGACTCATTCCAGACATTAAAAAACAACACTGGTAGAAAAGCTCACCTGTATAAATACATATGGGAGGTGAGGAAAATCGTATTTGTGCCATCTCTGGAGGACTTTAAAAACTGAAGTGCCTGTTTTCCTATTTGCACTTGTTTCATTCATATCTGACACTCCACTAGAAGTCTTACCACAGCTCTCAGCACAAGAAGGGTCATGTTTATCACAAGCAGCAAAGGGTAGAGTGGCCAGAAGGGGATGGAGAGGGCACATTACTAACCACTTTAAATTGGTTAACTCCTCACCATCATGACAGGAATGAGAGAAGGTTAAAAGCAACACACACTTCAGTTGTGACCTGCCATTTCCTATATTCAGGGCTCAAGTTCAAAGAATCTTGCTTGCTTATCATAAAGCCAAGCCATGCAGCCATGCAGCTTCCACCATACTGTCTCAGCATCAGCACCTGCTTAAGAAAAGGATTACACTGTACTAGGCCAACAGACTTGCAGCCTGCTATAGACTGACTTAAGAGCTCAAGTACCCCTGTCTGTGTCAAAACTGAGGAGTTCTAAGTCAAGAGTGTTATCTCCACCTCCAAATCTCTACCAGGGAAAAAGAGAGTAATAGATGAGAGGGCAGACCACCACAGACCATCATCATCATTCAGTCACTAGAGGGATTTTTTATTTCCCAATTGCTCAAACTAAGTTCTAACTCTGAACTTCAGTATTTCATTATATGGCTGATGATCCTTCCCCCTTCCTTATCTTTTTATCTGCAAAGGGAAGCATAAAGGCTTCAGCTATAAGCAAATCAAAGTATTTGGCTTGGCTCCCCAAGATTCATAACACTTCAATGTACTCATTCTAAGAGGATTAACTAAGGTAGATTGTTCACAAAGAGATGCTATTATCTGTGGGTTAAACCCACAGAACTTCAGTCTAATTTTCACTCACATAATTATTTGGAATCAACACCAAAAAAAAGTTATTATCAGGTCATCTGCATTGGGGTTTTCACATGAAATGAGAACAGGACACACATAGTGTTCCATGTTATTTACAAAGACATCTCCAGAGGAAACTATTTTCTACAAAGCTCTGAAGTGAGACATCAACATCTCTGAAATTAATATGCAGCAGTCTTGGCTCATGATGGCATCTCTGCAGCATCATAAGTAAATGGTGAATGAGGCTCAGGATTCTATTTTTAATGTCCTTTTCCTCCCGCTGGAAACTGATGCCTATTTCATACAACTTGCGCATGAGGCAATTTTCATTTGTTCCCCTTCAGCAGATAAAAAAGACACTCGTTTCCAAATGCTCAGATAACGAGATTTTCTACAAGGCTTCTATTTAGCAACCAGTTTATTAGCTATAGTTTTTGACTTTTATCTTCTCTACCGAGCATTACTTTCAGTCACGCAATTGGAGCCTGTTCTGTGGAGGAGACTGCTGCGAAATATGGTCTGACCACTTGTTCTCAGCTGCAGTACACACCCAGGCACTAGAGTCACAAGAGGGATTAGTGAGGAAGCAGAGAGGGAGTGGTGGCTTTTACACTAGGAATTCCAATCAGATTTCTCCAAATTCAGTCTGCTCAGAGGGGCAGATCCAGTTGCTTTCCAGCAGCTGGCTGTACCAATGCAGAGTAGCTGAAAGCACTCAAGGCAGCAGAAGCATTTCTGTACTCTAATAACTGAGCACTTCAGAATGTGTAACATTCTTAAATGAGGCAGGAAAGTACAGTTATCCCCTTTGCAACAGAAACAACCTAGTCACACCAACAGCCACAGTAAATATAATGCTAATCAACCTACTTCAGAGTAAGAAAAATTTGCAAGCATATCATATAAAAATTAAAAGTGATTTCCTGGTTCCTCCAAAATAGCAACTTATTCCTAGCAAAATCAAAGTGAAATCCACCATGCAGCTCAGTCATCCATGCACTACTGTGATAGAGCAATTTGCTATTGGTATATCCCCTACCATATCATTCTTTGCATGTGCAGAGACAGTGTGGTTTGTCCCATACCTCTTCAAAATAAAAGACTGAGTCTTTTCATACCTGTCCTATTCAGACTCCTTCCCACATCTCTGCATGCAGCCAGTACAATACATAAATGCCAGCACCTACATTATTTGGGTCTGTCCTACACACTTCCTCCATCTGCTACCATCTGCCTCTTCCTCTCAATCCCACTGGTTATTCAGAGGAAATCCTGTGAGATGTCCAAGCAATATTACTTCAGAGCAGTGATGGGCCATGAGCTGCCCATTACTAAGGACAAGATCTCAGAATTGAAACTGATAGTTCTGTGGGAAAAAGAGATGGACTTGATGGTCTACAAGGGTCAAAAGTCCCAACTCCAAACCAAGTGTTGGCTCTATTTGGGGAAAAAAAAAAAAAAAAAAAAAAAAAATTTTTTTAAAGAGGACTAAAAAAAGGCTATTACTGTATAAATCCAGAGTGTTCCTATCTTGGGTATTTTGAGCAGTCCTGGTCCTTTCTGCTATAAGCATAAGAGAAGATGAGCAAATGTACTGATAAAAGTTATCAAGTCAGCTTCCATGCAACTATTGACCGAGATATATTCTAGGAGGGGCTTTAGGACCATCATTTAAGTACACAGGAATAAAATTGTGAAGGTCAAAGCTAGGCTGGAGTTTAAACTGGTGAGGGATGTGAAGGACAATAATAGCGTCTTTATTAGGTACATTAGCAGCAAAAGGAGGACTAAGGAAATCATGGCATTACTGCTTAATGGAGCAGAACACCTAATGGCAAAGGACATGGAAAAGAGACTATTTCAGTGACATCACTAAGGGCAAGGTGTGGTCTTGGCGATGCCAGATTGCTATGGGCAGCAGCAAAGCTTGGGTGAGAAAGATGCTGCTCACAGAAAAGGGCGATAAATTTACAGATTACTTAAACTGGGCATATGTAAACTCATGGGAGCAGATGGGAAGCAACCAAGCACGCTGAGAAGTGGACAATACCCTTGTGACACCACTCTCTTTCATACCTGAATGATTGTGGTGTTTGTGGAGGCCTCTGAGGGCAAGAGGCAAAGATGATCTGGAGTACTTATGGGTGATCAGTTTCATCTGAAACTTTGGGAGGTTCTTTCCAGGCTCAGTAAGAGCAAGGAGGTACATGGGAACATTTCACACCATGGATTTACCAAAAACAAGTTATACCTGAATGGCACAGAGCATCTCTGTGATGAGGGAAGACTGGATTTGTAGGCAAAGGAAGGGCAGAAGATATTGCTTACTTGGACTTTAGCCTGTGGCATGCTTCCTCATAGCATCTTTATTAGCCAAGTAGGAGATAATGATTGGCCATGTCGGCTCTCCAACAGAGTAAGGGAAAAGTAGCAAGAGAGACTATCTTCCAGATACAGTTTTCTCAATGTTATTATTTCAGAGATAACAGGAAAGTTCATAAAAGTTGGCAAGTTTTGCTACTGTGTGGGAAAGAGCCTCCAGATGCAGGAGACTGTGTTCACATCAGCAATTATTTTTAGATGAATACTGATGACCACCTGAGCACAGCAATGCACCCTACTTTCAGATCACACAGAAGTAAAAGAGTACTTCATTCAGTCTTAATATTCCATTACACATGTGCCTACCATCTTCTTTCTGAGCATCAGAACTGTGTGATGATTTCTAACAATGTAGTTTAAGCCCAATGGTCTTACCAGCTATTACCCTGCAACATACATGTTAGGTCTTCCAAAATCGTGCTAGAGAGTCTAATGTACCCATGTCTTCTTAAAGATCTTAAACATGTTTCCTCAGTCAGAACAAACACTCGGCTTCAGTATCATGCTTTGAGAATTTCCATTTATTAATAGTTTTTTCTAATATTTAAGAACTTCTTAAGGTTCTGGATTACACCTTATAACAAATAACACCAAAAAAAAAGTATATTTTTTGCCAGGGTAGAACCACTTTTATTTAATTTCCTTTATTAAGGGATAATTTAAAAAATATTCAGATCAGTTTCCATTTCTTCTTTCTACTTACATTTTCTCCTTCCCTTGTATGCTTTCAGTGCCACATATTTAATGCCTAAAAAACCATAAAATCCACCAAAACAGAAATTTTGCATGCATTGTCCAATTTTGAAATAATTTTATCAATTTGCTCTCAACATTGACCTGCTAAAAGGCAAATTTCACTTGCGTTTTTAAAATCTCCCTGAAAGCTTACTTGCAATTCATAAATTTGGGTGTAGGTAGGGGAAAGAAAGCAATACAATGACCCATGAGGCAACAAAAAAAATATTTGTAGGGGCAGACAAGCAAGCCAGGCTTCAGGCATGGCTATGCAATACCAGAGAATTTCTTGCATACCCTTAGGGCCCTGCTGCTTTGTGACCCTCCCAAGGTTTGGAGTCTGAATAACACCAGGCTCTTGGTGGCCTAAATTTACACTGTGGTGGTCCTCTGCCTACCTGTCTGCTCCTGAAGGTTATGATGGCAAGGCCCTCCTGACCCTCAACCTGAGCCAGCCAGCCCCATCCTCTTCTCTGTCTCATGAGGAGCCTGACATGGCTGGGTGGCAAGGCTGGGCATTGTCTAGCCCAGCAAGGCTGGGATGACGAGTCCAGGTGCTGCCTATCCTCATGTGCCTCAGCTGGCATCATCAGCAACATACGGCACCAGTGCAGGCTCCCCTTCAGAGGTCACCAGCTATTCCCCTCCCTGCATTCCCTCCCACCAGCTGACCCTGGCACTCTGCCCAGATTAAACTTGATAAAGCCTGGGCATGCTGCCATGGGGCCTGCCAGACAGGCCAGACAGTGCAGCCGGGCTTCACAGTGTCAGGGCTTGGTGGGGACCTCACTGAGGGGCAAGAAGGTCATGGTGACTCTCTTCTTACCTGCAGCAGCCATGGTCTCTTGCTGTGCTACCTCCCCTGGGCTGTGTGTGTGCCTCCATGGCTGCGTGCTTGCCTGCCTGCAGCTGGGCACCTGCATGAACAGGGTGCATAAGTGCGTGCCTGTGCAAAGGGGTGTGTGTGTAGACACATATGCTGGTGTGCGCAGTCTGCATCAACATGCCTACGCGTGTAAGGTAGGCACATGCATACTGGGCAATGAGTGGATTGAGAGCAGGGCAGCGGAAAATTACTCTGGGGGACTAAAATCTACATATGACCTGTCAATGTGGACTACAGCCTATAATGCAAACCAAATCCTAGGTCACATAAAAAGAAGCGTGGCCAGCAGCAGGTCAAGGGAGGTGATTCTTCTACCCTGCTCTGCTCATGTGAGACCCCATCTGTGTACAGTTCTGGGGTCCCCAGCACAAGAATGACGTGGACCAGCTGGAGCATGTTCAGAAGAAAGCCATGAAGATCATGAGAGGACTGGAGCACCTCCCCTGTAAGGACAGCCTGAGACTTGGGGTTCTTCAGCCTGGAGAGGACTCCCAGAAGAGCTTCAATAGCAGCCTCCAGTAGTTAATGGGGAGCCTACTAATAAGAGCGCAGTGATAGGATATGGGGTACACTTAGATTCGCTGTAAGGAAGTTCTTCCCTGTAAGAGACACCAGAACAGGTTTCCCCAGTAATTTGTAGCTGCCTCCTCGCTGAACGTTTTCAAGGACAGGCTGGGCGGGGCTTTGAGAAACCTGGTCTAGTGGAAGATGTCCCTGTCCGTCACGGGACATTGGAACTAGACGATCCAACCCAAACCATTCTGTGATTCTATGATACATGCACGCACGTGGACATGTCTCCTTCTGTGTGTTTATGTGTATGCTCGCGGGTGTGTATGCCGGCATGCCTGCGCCTCTCAAAGCGCACACACGTCTCAGCACACTCACCCACCCTCGCCTGACCACACACCTCCGCCGTCCCCCACCCCGCCCAGGTAACCCCCCAGGGCTTGCGCAAACGCATGCGCTACTCCGAGCTCCGCCCCACTCGTCACGTACCCGCCCCGTGCACCGGGCTAACCGCTGCTTCTTAGGGAGGGAGGCCCCACTTCAGCAACTCCATTGCCCTCTTCCAATATGGCGGCTCTCGCCTCAACCATTCCGGCACGCAAGTGCTGCTTCGGCTTTCTTCCGCTTGGCGCCGTGAGTGAAAAAGGCGGGGAGGCAGCGGCCCGTGATCTCTATGGTTTTGCGTGGTGGGTAGCGTGGCGCAAGCGCTTCGACCGCCTACCCCCCCGCGCGCGTTGCACGCCGGGACGCAGTGAGTCCTCCTTCCTGCTTCCCCCTCTACCCCCCGCCCGCCGTGAGTCCTCCGAGCTTGCGCCGCGCCGATATCCGCGTTGTTCCCAAGATGGTGGCGCGGGGCTCGGGCTGAGAGCGACTGAGTCCGCGAGAGGAGGCGCACCCGCGGGCCCGGCCCGCCTTGCCGCCCCTGCGCACCGCGCTGCTGGCTTTGCCAGGCCGTTCCCTTCTCCCTTCTCCGCCCCACCAGGCCGCAGTCCGGTCTTATCCGCCCCAGGGCCACGGCGGCTTCACCACCACCACCACCAGCAGCGGCGGCGACGACGACGCCTCCTCGCCTGTGGCACGGCCCCTAGCGCAGCGCGTCCCCCGCATGAGCCCGGGCGGCGGGAGTGACCGGGAGCAGCAGGCCGCGGCGCCCAGGTCGGTAGGCGCTGCGCAGCGCCCGGCCCGGGGTTGGGCCGGGAAGGAGGATGGCGACCGTCTCACGCCGGCCTGAAGGGGAGAGAGCCGCAAAGCGGCCCTGCCCGCTTCTCTTTACCGAAGAGATTCTACACCCGGGTTGGGGAAGGCGGGCAGGAGGCGCCGGCGGTGGGGGTGCGTGGGGTCAGTGGCCCTCTCCCTCTTTCCCGTGGGGCACATGGGTTCAGGGCTGCCCCGTCCCTCCCCAGAAGCGGGAGGGCCTGGCGGGCGGGTGACTCCGGACTTCAGCCCGCCCCTCGGGAGACTGGGCTTACTGAGCGACCTTGGGTGAACCCAGCCTGCCCCTCCCTCAGTTTCCCGGCTCGGCCGAGTGAGGCAGCGGCGGTGCCCGCTACTCGGGTCTAGTCTGGGCAAGGGGTACTACAATGCCTTCGGCATGGGCAGCTGCGGCAGTCGGGGAGGTACAGGTGTGTGAAGTACTGTGAAGGTGCATAACTAGCGTGCAAGGCCTGCTTAACAAAGTAGGGGTGTTCACTTGCTCGTGTTACGTTCTGCCCAATCTGAAGAGCTGGATTTGCTAACTTGTGGACAGGCTGCTTTGCTAAGCGTGATCTGTCAGTCTCGACTGCAGGACTTTTTGGGTTATAGTTTTAAGCATACCCGCAGTGTTTCTTTTAAAGAGTTCTATGGAGTGTTCAAAGTCTGTTTTTAAATCAGCTAAGATTATGTCCTGTGGTCATTCAGAAGTTGCTACTGTTCAGGAAATAACACGTGTTCCACAACTCTTCAAAGTGCCTAGAATGTGTAACATACAGGCTTCTAGTTAGACTTTTCTTTTTTCCTCCCCAGTTAATTGAAATACTTGTTGATATGTCCTGTACAAGTGGTGTTCTGATTCTGGAACAAAGCCTATGTTTTAACACCTCACTTAAGAGATGGTCTGTCTGTGTGGAAACTTCCCTACCTCAAGTTGAAGGCTGCAAACCTGAGACTCCATGAGAATAAGCTTGTCAGATTAGTTTTACTGTCTCTGTTGCACGTCTACCAAAAAGCTCCTCAGTGGGAAATCATACCTGATATTAGCTTACATCTCCTAATGAGCTAAGACCTGTGTGATTGTGTTGTCAGCTTACCTTTTTTGTTGTTGACTGGTTTGAAAAGGAGGGGCCTAGGAGATAAGATTAAGTTCCTAGTTTCATGCACATAGCATCCAGTTAGAGAGATTGCCTGGTAAGGGAGAATCTGGGCTTTAACTGACATCTATGACTGGGAGAATAATGTGGTGGTGAGAGGTACCTCTGGTAAGAATGAAAACTGCTAGGAAATGGGTTTTACAGTTCTCACATACTGTTTAATTTGAATAGTGCACTGAATAGTTGTGTCCTTTCATCTTGGAAACAGTTGAAGGTAATTTTTTTAAAAAGAGATTGAGAATACTCTGAAAACTCAGAGTTTAATGATTCTGTTGAATACAGAATATGTGCATTTTGAAATAGCTATGCATATTCAGTAGCTTTCCTCAAATATTGTCTTGTAAAACAGATGCAATTTGCAGTGCTTATGACTTGTCTTCATAACAGTAATGTTCTGTGAGGTCAATACAGACAAACCTTGGAAGAAAAGCCAGGCTGCTGCTTAGGGCTACAGGGCCGAAAAATATCATTAATAGAAATTATCTGTCTGCAATATTACAGATAGTTCATCTCTCTTTTATGGATAACTTCCATACTACTGTTTCCTATTTAATGTAACATTTTCCATACTGGAAATACAAGTCCTTTTTTTCTTTACCAGAGTTGTTTGCTCTCTCTTTCTAGTGGAATATCCTGAATATCATTGTATGACCCAGGAATTTAGAAATAAAAGCACCAAGCTACATGGCAAAATAAGTGCTCTGATTTGTTTGGGATTTTTTATGATTATGCAACTCTCTTTTTTTTTTTTAGTGACTAAAGGAAAGGCAGGCTTGAAAAGCAGAAGTGTTTAACTTTTTTTACAGCAGTGTTTTAAAGTCTAAATATGTCTAGATCCTTTCCAGAACCTTAACACTGTGTGAGTTTGATCCTTTTTTTTTAAATAGCAAACAAAACTTCTAATTTCTTTTAATTACTGCTGCTGCTTAAAGACGTATGCAAATTATGATTCTTTTGTGAATAGAAGTTGACACTGTGTCTGCTAAATACACCTAGGGATGCTCTCAGCTTGTTAGAGCATTTTGAGATTGTCCGTGATCTTACTAACTTCAGAACATAAAACAAGTTCAGTTCTTTCTTTTCATTTAATTTCTGGTTTTGTTAGTAGGAAAAAACCTGTTCCGGAAATGTGAAATGACACATATAGGCCAATATAATACCATGAATTTGTGTTTTGTTGATGTGTTTTATACTAGTTCTTTGTGAGTTCACAGCTTCTATTTAGCCAAATACAGGGCAGGGGGAAATGTCTTAGAGTCACGTTTTAATAGCCATTAATGTGTTTAACTATGAACATGTTTAAGCATATAACATTTTGTATAAACAATAATTAGTGTAGAACATGATATGACACAGAACAAATTTGGTGTTTACATTTTTGTAAATATGCATCATCCTAGTCTTTCCCACATAGCAAGAACTTTGTTTGTTTGTTTGAACTCTGCTAATTTTAGTTTGTTTACTTAGTGAATGTCCAGAGAGAATTAATCTTTTTTTTGTTTAACAGCAGGAAACTTCTTTCTCCCTCTCCACAGTAGTGTATTCACACACTGGAAAATAAAAGCCACTAATTCATAAAAATAGAACATGCAATTGAGGAACAAAAGGAAACAATTTCTAAAGTATGTAGGCATATGTCATGTTTCCAGTGTCAGTCTTTGCTTCTGGTACTAAGAGTCTTTGCTTTGTTTGGGTTAGTGAATTGATACTGATTTTTAAACTCAGGAGATATGTTTTATGCTTTTTCTGAAGTACCCAGTATATTTGAGGTAGCTATGAGCTTCAGAAAGCAGCAGTGTTGAAAGGTTTTCTGTCATTAATCATATTTTGATTTGGTATATTGAAGAAGAGTAGAGATATCTTTGCTCTCAGGGTCTGTAACAAATAATATAGAATAGGATGTGTTTTGTTGTGTTGGTTTTTTTTTAATTACTGCTCCCCCTCTCTTAGGAGAATAAGTGTTGCTAAATAGGTCCCAGAAACAGCAGCAGTGAGCAAGTTGCATGCTTGAAGTTACTTTTGTCACCTTAAGCACTTTGACTGTAACATTTACTGCATTAACTTCTTGTATCTACACAGTGCCTGACAGTCTCATAAGGCTGTATTGCTCATAAATATAAGTTTAGAAAAAAGCTGGTTTGTATGTCTAGTAATGTGTAATGCATCCTGTTGGTTAGCAGAAAGTCAGCAAACAGAGTGTAAAGGTAATATTTTGTAAAAAAGCAGCACTTCAGTAGCTATACCAGCTGGTGAGGCATTTCTTCAGGAAAACAACCTCATAGGAGAATATATAAAAAAGACAACTCACAAAGGAGATCCAGGATCCATGCTTGACAATGTAGCACATGACTGAATAACACTGTAAATTGCTGGGTTTGAATAGTTCCATCTTTTTGTGGCTTGGATTGACAAAACTCATTGACAACTTACTGGTTGCAAAATTACATTGAATTACATATCGCCATACTGTTCTGTCTCACAAATACTCATAAATTAACCTCTTAAAGGAAGTATTAACTAGTTCTTGCTTTTAATAGGTTGAGCCTGCTTCCCTGTATTATGCAAACTGCTGAATGGAGGAAGGGAGTGGAAGTCAGTCTTTACCAATACTCTTTCCATTACCATCCTGCATGGTTCTTTACCCATGTTTTACAGAGTGCTGAAGAATTAGGAGAAGCTGCAGTTGTTCAGCTGAGTGGAACTAAATGGGTGGCTTTCCCTCTGGACCCTCACTTCACTGTCTTAGGTAAGAGGGGTGACCTGCATCTTTTGAAGCAACTTTCATTTCCTTAGAACACAGGTAAATGTGTTTTAAGGGAAACTTGCAGTCAGCAAAGCAGAGGTGTGGAATTTTGAATTTTTTTTTGTCATCTGGGAACTTAAAAAGGATATTGACAGTATGTAGCTGTTAAAGACATCTCATAAAAAAGCACTACCGTTTGCATCCATCCAGGTAGCTTTAAAAGCATGCTCTGTTTTCATATATTTTGCCTTTGAGAGTCATGCTTGTGTAGTATGTCAGTAGTGGGACTGTCTTGGAGGTGAGTGTTACAGCAGTGATGGTTTAGCACAAACTTGAATTGATATACTGCTTGGCTCCTTGATATGGAGAGTATTATTTCTCTAAATACAATGATTTGCTGTCCTGAAATGTTTTTCTCCATCTTTCTTATAGGCTGTCTTTAAGTTTTGACAGGTTACAGTAAGGTCTCTCTGGAGTCTTCTCCAGGCTGAAAAACCCCAGCCCTCTCAGCCTTTCTTCATGGGAGAGGTATTCCAGCCCTCTTACATTTTTTGTGGCCCTTCTGGACCTGTTTCAACAGGGCCATGTCATTCCTGTACTGAGGGCTCCAGAGCTGGATGCAGTACTCCAGGTGGGGTCTCACAAGAGTGGAGTAGAGAGGGGGAAATCACCTCCCTTGACCTGCTGGCTATGCTGCTTTTGATACAGCTGAGGATGCAGTTGGCTATTTGGGTTGCAAGTGCACATTGCCACCTCATGTGCAGTTTTTCATCCACCAGTATCCCCATGTCCTTCTCCACAGGACTACTTGCAATCCCATCGTTCTTCACCCTGTATTGATGCTGGGGCTTGTCCCAACTCAAGTGCAGTACCTTATTTGGCCTTGTTGAACCTCATGAGCTCCTCAAGGGCAAGCCCACTTCAAGTTTTTCTAGTTCCCTCCAGATGGCATCCCTTCCCTCGGGTGTTGACCACACTGTTCACCTTGGTGTCCTCTATAAACTTGCTGAGGATGCACTTGATCCTACTGTCAGTGTAGTTAATGAAAATCTTAAAACAGTACTGGTCCCAGTATAGACCCTTCAGGGACATGACTTGCCACCTATCTCCATCTGGACACTCATCTGTTGACTGCTGCCCTCTGGATGCAGTCACTGAATCAATGACATCCACCAAACAATCCACTCATCAAATCCATATCTGTCCAGTTTACCCAGAAGAATGTTGTAAGTGACCACATCAGAGACCCTAAAGAAGTCCACATAGATGGCACCTTTAGCTCTTCCCATGTCCACTGATTTAGTTTTTCCACCTTACAGGCCCCCTAGGTTAATCAGGCAAGACTTGCTCTTGGTGAAGCCATGCTGGATGTCTCAAATGTGCCTTCATTCTCAATCCTTGTGTAATGTAATTTCAAAGCTGTGACCTAAGTAAATGATAAAGTGTACTGAAAACTTAAAGGTACCGTGTCTCAGTTTGAAACCAAATGGAAATGTGATCTTGAGCCTTTCACAAGCAAAAAATCATAGAACATGTATTTGAATTGGTGGTTGTGTAACACTCTGGTAGCAATTAGTCTACATGGTTTGCTTTTCATTCCGTTGTCCTGTGAAGGCTGTGGCAGGGTTTCTGCTGTCTTGACCAAGTTAGAGTTCTAGGAGTGAAGCTAGCTCTTAATCTTTCCTTCATAGAGGAGACCATGCTTTTATTCACTTTGGTGGACCTCTCTTTTTGACTTGTTGGTCATGCCTTGATAATCATTACGCCAAAGAAACTGGTGATATAAGGTTAGAATAACAAGCACCCCCTCTCCTGTACTTTTAGGAGCTATGTGCAGGAGCGGCACAGAAGCTATCTGTAATATGTTGCCAAGCTTGCCCAGTGCTGAGAGATGCCAGACTTGTCCAGGCAGCCAGGCTGTAGTACTACTTGTGTACTCCTGCTCTGGTATGCCCTGTGGGACCAGGTTGGACCAGCTGCAGTTCAGCAGACTTAGGGTATTAAAGAGTAGTGGAGTCGCTCATCAAGGAGCTGAACTGCTAAAATGGGCTGCAGATCAAAATACATCATGAAATGCTACCATGTTGTGGATGAGTGTCTTTTGCCTTGTGAGTAGCCATGTGTTTGAGCTGATTAATACTTAAAATATTTTAATTTTACAGTAGAGTATTTTTCACTTTCTTAAAAGGTATAAAAACTTCTAAAGCTAGATAATCATGAAGAAGTCTGTTGCTACTCCAGAATTTCTATTTCCAATGTGATATTTTAATCTTTCTTGTTTGTACAGGCATATTGCGATAATGATTGCTTTTTATTTCCTAGTGGAATTTCATGTGCAGAGTATTAATGATGAATATTGTTGTTTAATATGTGCATAATATCCTTTTCTTTGTGTAGAAAGTCCAAATTATACTAACATACACTGGCAGCAGTAGCAGCATCTAGATGTGTTTCAGCTGTTGTAGCAAAACTTGGTTTTTGTGGACCGTGCTATGTTGTGGACATAAACATGCAAATTCTATGAGAGTTTAAGGACATGGGAGCTCTTAAGAGTATATCACTAATGTGAAATACCAGCATTTCATGACTGCAAAGGTTGGGCACTTCACTTTGTAAAATGAATACTTCATTTGCATGGTTCTTACAACCTGAATGTCTTAATGAAAGAGGGATGTTTGAGAATACTTGTTTTTTAGTTGGCTAATGTTACTACATTAACAATGGCAGTTGTGGAAGAAAACATTTCTTATTGAACTTAAATATTTGAAATTGTGTGAGAGAATCTATAGTACTAGGTAAAATATCTACTACTTTAGGGTAGTGCTCTTAGATTTTTATTTTTTTCCCCCTTCTGCTCATGACAGTTACTGCCAAACAAAGTGGAAAATACTCTTTAGATACCTGAGATACTTTCATGATACCTTTAATCACAGCAGACCTGACAGCTGCAAAGTGTTGTTTTGCATTTTATAGTTACTTAAGTATTTTACAGTTCTGTGTGCTGTGGTTTTGTTAATTCAGTAGCTTACCGTCTTTGCTAGTATCATTGTGTGCCTGGAATTCTTTCTCTTGTTGAAAATGTATGGCGTAGTTATAAACAAGCAGCTCTTTTAGCTCTGATCATGTGACACACCAAGATCTCTTTATGTTGAGTGGAAGCAATAGTGTTAGCCATGCTTTTAGTTACATTTGTAATTTGCATTTTTTTAGGCAAATGTGGCTTAGTGCTAATTAGTAAGTACACTGAAGACGAATGCTAAAGCACATCTGACTTCATGAAATTATTTTCATTTCTTTTAGACAAGCATTGCAGATTCAGTATTTCATTTTGCTGGTAGTCATGTAGCCTTCAAGCAAATTTTTTTTCAGTAACTGTTGTAGCTGGTGGGGAGGAGATTGAGGGAAGAGAACTGGAAGTCAAGAAGCTTCAGTTCTGTGCTGTTGGAATTAACTGCTCTTCTACTGCTAGCTACATGTTTTTGAGCAAATCCTATGTCTCCACCTCATCCACTATGGTCTTGTTTTCTCTGTAAATTCTACTGTCTTAAACAGCATAACTTCAGTTATGTTGGGAACCTTTGCTTTCTTTTCAATTGCTGGGCAATAATCATAAAATCCCTGATAGAGATATTTGTGGTACTTTTTCATGCTGTACTTTGTGCTTTGCTCATACTCTGACTCTGAAAGTTAGTGCATTGGTACCTTGGAGGAGAGTGAGTGAATTTTATATAGATGATACTGCTTTCTGTGTGTGCATGAACCAATATACACATTGAAGTTTAAGCTGAAAGGCCTATGGCACAAGATGTGAAAATACTGGTCACATTTCTCAGAATACTTTTACCCAAGTCTCCTCAATGGTGTCATTGTCAATGAAGAATTACACTTTGATAGAATGAAAGATAGATATATTCTGGATGTCTGTTGTTGGTTTGCAGTAGAAATACCACCTCTGAACAGGAAAAGCAAGAGATACTGTCTCATATCAGTCCGGTACATTTATTCTTTCTTTTTCTTCAGAATTGCACTAGAATTTTATTTACACCGTTTTCATAGCATAAACTCATTAAGCCCAGTTGTACATAAATCCATGTAATTGTTGAAACAGCAGTCTTGTTTCATGAAACAGGTAGGGTGTCCTATTTAACTTTTCAAATTTAAAAAAAAAAAAATTGTGTACAAACTGTTAATGCTGTACTGACAGAACATCATCACCCCATTTCACAACTTTAATAAAAAAATTGAGCCTTTGGTACTGGATGGGTTCTCTGTGGTTTGACATCTTTTAAGGTTTTACTCTGAATGTACTCTTAAGGTAATCAGATCAGGGTTTCCAGGGCCTGTATCAGAGGTCAGCCTAAATCATCTGTGTCATATTTGCTGCTGCTTAAGTTCTAGATTCTAAAACTGTATTGAGTATTAAATCTTTGTGGTACTGAAAATGTGGTACTTTGTGTCAGTGAGTAACTTTTTGTAAAATCATTAGTTTTATATGCCTGATTCTGTCACTTTTTCTCTTGCATTTGGTTGTGATTTTAGGTGTGTTGAAAATGTCATCTGTTCCTCATCAATTACAGCTTCCCTGAAAGCAAACAATTTATAGGAAAGCTTATCAAACTTCATCAGTTTTGTGCAGCTAGGACAAAGATGTGGTTCTGTCTGTGACTTCTTTTGATTCTTGAGTCTTTTTCCTAATATAAGTACCAGTTCTTCTTTAAAAAGGGGAGGGAAAGGAGAAACTCTGCCAGAATCTTCTAGGAGGAAATGGTTATTTATAATGAACTGGATGAATGGAATGGGAAAACTGTATTGCAACACTGGAGGGAAAAAACAGGGAGCATTGTGTGTATGGACTTTCTGCTTTTACACTTAAACTAAGTATTTTTTGTCACGTTTTTGAGGGAGGTGTGATTTAGTTAGGGAAGTCAGATGACTACCTTGTAGTAGGTAGTCTTTTGAGGCACAGGGAGTGGAATTTGATGATCTTTATGGGTCTCTCACAACTTGAGGTATTCTGATTCTTGTCTATGATTCTAAATATATTATTGCAACTAAGATTTTTTTTTTTAGTTGGAATTTGGTGACTGATTGTCTGTTCTTGAATGGACATTAAGTTGTATTGAGCTTCAGATTGGTATAAAGCATAGCGCAAAAACTGAAATGTTATGTTTTGCATTATAGGTACAAGAACGGTAGAAGTCCGGTTTAGAATTTGAAAGAACAAATTTTCTACAGCTCTGGAAAGATATGGTATGTTTATGTTTTCACTTATACTGTGTGTATGCTAATAATTGTTTCCTAATAAAAAAAAGACATTCAAGAAGAAACAGGCATTTGTTTTTTCCATATTGTTTTGACTGTGACTTCTACTAGTAAGGCATAATTTTCTAGAAAACTAAGTTCCTTGATTTTTCTTGGGAGAAAATAAGTGCTGATGATACAACATTAATGAATTACCTTTTAATTTGTCTTATGAGCTTGGCATCACACTTCTACGATGCACCTGTTTCTCCATGGATTGGATAAGAAATGATGCCATTTCTGAATGTCTAGGTTGGTTTTTTTCCTTTTGCTGAGCACATTTATAGTGAGGCTTGTGTTCTCTTTAGGTGTGACTCAAAAAATAAGTTCAGAACTACTAGAAAATTTAAGCAAACATCTCTCTAAGTCAAATTTGTGAATTGGAACATTAGGAAATATAGAAACATAACCTTCATTAGCATTGTTAATGTGAGCCCAAGGCATGTGGTGTCTCCTTGTACAGCATCTTAAAAAAATACGTGCAAGTATCACAGCAAGGTTGGACCCTTGACTCGTAGTGTAACTTTTCTGGTGTAGTCTTGTGGAGGTACCTGGTAGTATGCAGTCACTGTACCACTCTGTGTCTCAAGTTCTGTAGTTCAGTAACTTGGTGCATAGAGTTTATGAAGCTTTTGCTATATTAAATAGGTCTGTAAATGTATATCTAAAATTGCATCTAGTTATATGCAATAATTACAACTATTTCTAAGCTGTGTGTGTACTTTTTTTTAACTGCTTAAAATGTGAGGAAGAACTCAGTAACTGCTTATTATAGTTGTATATGCCATGGCTTTGTCTGGACTATTTTAAAAAGATGTTTAACATCTAAACATATTTAACATTTTGAAATCTCAACCTTGTAGAAGCCTTGTTGAGTGTCATCTTTTCTTTAAGTTCTGTTTCATAGGAAGCTAGAGACAGGAGCTAAGATTATTAATTCTCAGCTGAAATTTAAATATAGTGTGTGCTAATTAAAAACGGTGAATCTCTTCAAAAGCTATGTTACGTTTTCACAATCCAGATGTTCCTGAGAATTGTGTAGTTTGGTCCTTTACTCTAGTAGGTGTGTGGCAGGTAGCATATATTCATTTGTGCACCCACAGCACCCCTGGGACCACCCACCTGCTTCTTGCTCTCCAGTTTCAATACCAGTTACATGTTTGGCTCTTCTTCAAATATAAGCCATTATTTCTTTATTGCTGTTCTTTCTGCTGGCTGCTTTTTTTTCTGAATGTTTACATGCTTGCCCCATATGTATGCATATAGTCTTTGTAATGGTGTGTGCTTCAGAAATTGAAGAATTCCCCTCTAATCCCCCACAACTTGAGTAATGAATGCTAATGGAACATCTGAAAAGCTGAATGTTACACTACAGAATTGCATGATTGCTTGGTCTTAATATAAACTACATATAAGCAAACATCCTGATGACACTGAAGAACTTGATGAGCAGAAAGGTACTTTATATGGAAGGCTGGCTGAAACATGGGTGGCAAGAAAGCAAAATAACAAAGCACGGACAAAAGGACAGGTGGAATAAAAGTTTAATATTTAAAGGTGAAGTGAAGCTGTAAAACTTACCTGTTTGGAAAATAACTTGATGACTAGTTAGTAAAAGGAGAGCTACTAAAGAAATTTAAATAGATGATTGGATTTCACCTCCTGATGTAGGAGGGGCTCTGCATTCATAACTGTATATCATTTTGAAGTGAGACTGAAGTGACAGACGTAACTTGAGATGGAAACAAATCATTCTAATGCAAAAAATTAGTATGTGTAGTGGAAGAAAAATCAGCAGTGGTCTAAGTGAAAAACACAGAAGCTAATTTCACATGTTTTCCCTGCTTTACAAAGGTGAACAAAGTATATCTATGATACTACTGAAATATTGAGCCAAAAGCAGATGTTAAAGGGAAAAATCTAGTGTTTAGTGTTGCAGGCGCAGTTGTAGAAAATGGGGATAACACGTGGTGGGCCTTTAGCTTTGAAGTACAGCAGAGGGAATGGAAGCAAACACTAGACATTTTTCTATTACTATGTGAGTTTCAGAGTATTCCCATCAAGGCTAAGCAAGCATACAGAGTAGCATGAAGCTTTTATGTATATCTGTAGTTGATTTATATATATTGAGATGCACCAAATTCTATTGTTGTGAAACTCAGTAACTTGTGTGTTTTGCTGAAGTCTAAACACCAAAATGGTATCAGCTTTAATTTGAAGGCAGTAACAAATTCAAATCCTTACCCCAGTTTATTCAATATTAATTGTGCTTGCTATCCTGCATGCCTCTGTTTCTACTCTAGTTTGAATTTATCAGCCTTCAATTTCTAGACATGTTAGAGGATTTATGTTTTCTTTTAATTGGAAGATCTTTTTTATGTATTCCTTCTCAGTTGTTAGAGTGCTTAGTTTCTCCTAGTATCCATATTGCACTCTTTCCATTATCTAATTGCAAAGCACTTTCTCCTACCTTAAACCTGTCTTTGTGGTTCTTTTCTGCTACTTCTGTAACAGTTTTGAAGAATATTGAGTAATTGGGGAGAACTGGGCTCGAGTTTTAACACTTAGTACCAGTGAACAGACACCTTTCCAGGAACCTTTCATGAGTCATATCTGTTGCAGCTGTAATACTTAAGTGTATTTTTATTTGCTCATCAGTTGTGATGGTCTTGGTCACTTTAGGTTGGTGTCTTCTGGGATAGAACCAAATTCTTTTGGTCTTCTCACTGTGTGAATTTTGTCTTTGTTGGTTTACTAGACGCTAGGGAAAACAATGTATAGATTCCGTACTACTGGATTTTTTGCAGCTTCATTAACTTATGTGATCAGATTTTATTAGTGGCTGGAGTATTTAACTTTAGGATTATTCATAATTTGTCCTCTTGTATGAAAAAACTTTAGTCTTATGTCTTTTCATGTTCTTTGTGTTGGAAGCAGCATGCAGGCAACAAGTAATTGATGTTTCCAACTTCATTAAGAAATTAAATCTAAGATAGTATATTCCATTTATTTTAATGTTTTTTTTCCTGCAAGTAACAGGATTGAACTTAGGGAGTTTGCAAATATTAGGATTTGGTGAATATCCTAAAATTTCCTCTAGGACAGCTGAATAAATCTCAAATTATAAAAGGCCAGCTCTCTTATTAGTTGTCACAGTTGTGGGATTATTTTTGTTCTTTATTTGTGTGTTTTGGGTTTTGGTTTTCAGTAGTAAGCTAGCTAGGGTAGTTCTGAGGGCACTTATCACTGTATAGATGATGACTGCACATTTTGCCATGGTACTCAGTCGTTCCAGGAATGTACGAAAAGTAATTCTTGGGCAATTCAGAGGGATTCTTCAAAAAACATGCAAAAGCTGTCTTTAGGAGTGCCTTCTTGACAGAGATGGTGATTTTTTTTTTATATTTCTTTTTGGTTAAGCAACCTAAATTGTGGCACTGAGAGGTAAAGAAGAATCATGGTGCTTCTTTGTACGAGTAATTTGCCCCCATTTTCATTAGATCGTATGTCAAAAAGGTTTGTAAAAGAATTTGAATTCAAGGTTACTTAGGTGGATACTTGAAATTTGCTTGTAAAGGAAGCTTAGGTTCTTAAAAATGCTACTTCCCATGCTTCACTAAAGTAGACAAGAAGTTACAGATTAAATTAGAAAAGTGTTTTAACTTTTGGAGACCTACCTAAATGTCACATACTGGGTGTCAGCTGCCAGATTGCTGTGCTGTCACAGAAAATGAACATCAAATAACACAAGGGAAATAATGGGTGTAGGAAATCCAAGTAAGTGACAACTTTAAGTCATTTGAAGCTGGAAGTGTTCTGGCTTTATTTTTTGATTGCTGACAAGTAGGTACTTACGTTCTTTATAGTGTAGCTTTGGGTGTGTATTTTGAAGCTCAGGACCTCTTCTTGGCTTGTTTGTGGTTCCAGACTCTCAAGATTAAATGAACTACTAAGACCTTATCAGGCTATGCAGCAGAGTTGCTTTTAGATCCTTTTTATGTGTGGAAACTTAGTTTCTAACTCTTGCTTTTTCACATGTTTATTATTTCCTCGTTTTTTAATTGATAGGAATGTTCTTTTCAGAAAATCTGCATCAGAGAAATGGGCTTTGTCTCAAACTACTACATAAACCTTATTCATCCTGTTTCCTCTTGATGAAGGTTGTTCTGAGCCACACAGGATTCTTAAGATACGTAGTATGAACTCATGGATCTTGTGTATTGTCATGCTAATTCTATAAGAGTTGTTACAGTCTTGTTGTCTCTAGGCTGGTAGATATGTGTCTGTACTGGAGCTTGCCCAGTCCCAAATTGCCTAGCAGCCATCTCAGGTTTCTAGGGCATACGTCACAGGCACAAACTTTGTATGATACCTTCAGCTGCTCTGTGTGTTTGTGAGAGTCTAAACTGTAAGCCATGCTAATAATGACAGTAAAGACCAGAGAAATGTGAGTAATAAGAACAAATATCTGATCTGGGGCTTCTGTTCCCACCTTCTAAAAGGGAAGTTACATCCAGAATTATTTTTTGCTTTCACTTTGCTTTCATTTTCTGTAAAGTTGTTCCTGTGACAGAAAAGCAGTTGATTTTGGTCAGTTTCCTATTCTTCATATTGCCCTTTTCCAGGATGTTAGTGTATTTATCAGTGTGATTTCCCTTTCTCGATTGAGTGGTGGTGTTTGATACTTAACCAGGTTTGGTTTTTTCTGCCTTGTTTGGATCCATTGTTCAAACTAGGTTCAGAATAAGGGATCTCTGATGGCAGTCTCCTTCACCACCCACCCTGTGTTTCAATGTGCTCATCTCTGCCAGCAGATGGAACTCTGATAATTAAGGTTTTACAAAAAATTACTTTGTCTGGGCTGGGAAATTCTTTCCAGTCATCCTGTTCTACAGGAGTGGCAGCAAGGATAGTTGGGGAAGGTAGGATGAGAAGAAGATAGAAGGGAAATAGGGTTCATTAAGTTTTCTTGCATTTGGATTGTTGAACACTAGCAGGAGGTCTTTAGATGTCAGTGCAGTAAATGTAGTTTAAAGGTATCTTACAATAGATTGGAAATGCTGCAACTACCTGAGTCAGAGCTCTGATCCACAATAAATTCATCTGGTAGATACAAACTTCACTACAGATTTTGAGTTGTTAACTCTGAGATTTATACCTGTTCAGTTAAGTACCTCTTTGCAGAGGTTCAGTGATGTGGTAAATCTGATTAACAGAGTGGGATCTGTCAGGCCTGGGCACAGACTTGTCTGGACTGTCATTGTGGAGCTACTACCTATAGTGGTTGGCCCTGGCTGGGGGCCAGATGCCCACCAAAGCCACTCTATCACTCCCCTTCTTAGATGGACAGGGGAGAGGGAAAATATAATGAAAGTACAGGAGTTAAGATTGGAGTAATTTAATAAAATGCAAAGCAAAAGCAGAGATGTTATTCTTTACTTCTCATCAAGCAGACCAGGTTTTGGTCACTCCTGCAAAGCAGGACTCCAATACACATAGTTGCTCTGGAGCACAGACACCATCAATGAATGTCTCCACGCTTCCTTCTTTCACTTAGCTTTTATATCTGACCTGACATCATAGGATATTAGGGGTTGGAAGGGACCTTTGAAGATCAAGTCCAACCTGCCTGCTGAAGGAGGACCCTGGAATCTAGCACAGATTGCACAGGAACACATCCAGATAGGTCTTGAAAGTCTCCAGAGAGGGAGACTCTACCTCTCTGAGCAGCCTGTTCCAGTGCTCTGTGACCATCACAATGAAGAAATTCCTCCTCATGTTGAGCTGGAACTTCCTGTGCTGTAGTTTATATCCATTACCCCTTGTCCTATCACAAGGTGCAATGGAGAAGAGCCCGTCCCCTCCATCTTGACAGTCAGCCCTCAGATATTTACAAATGTTAAATCCCCTCTCAGTCTTCTCCAGACGAAAAAGCCACAGGGCTTTCAGCCTCTCCTCATAGGGTCCAGTCCCTTAATCATTCTAGTAGCTCTCCATTGTACTCTATTCAGCAGATCCTTGTCCCTCTTGAACTGGGGAGCCTGAAACTGGACACAGTGTTCCAGGTGAGGTCTTACTAGGGCAGAGTAGAGGAGAAGGAGAACCTCATATGACATGGAATACCCCTTTGATCAGTTTGTGTCAGCTGGCCTGGCTATGTCCTCTCTGAAGATCTTGTCCAGCTCTCAGCTTACTGTTTGAGAGGAAAAAATGCTGGAAAAGCACAGCTTTGGTGCTTGGCTCAGCAATAGCCAAAACAGTTATCAACACCCAGCTACATCACTGGAAGGATAATCTGGGGAGAATTAACTTCAGGTCAGCCAAACCAAATACACTGTCTCAGTGCATGCTCTTTAACATTTCAAAAATCTGATTTTTTTTTTTTTTTTAAATTGTTGTTATTTTTCCTAATGTAGTACTTCATATGTTCTTTCACTGTTGACAGTCACATTCACGGCTTCTCTCCTCCCACATAAAACAGCCTCAGTAAACCCCTTTTTTACTTTGGTTACTGTCAGGCTATACTAAAATATTTACATTTGAATAAGAGAGTACTGCAATTAGCTTTTGTCCATGCTGTAGGTGATACAGATAGAATGATTGATTTGGTACACTCCACAACATGAACTTGTACTTCAGCAAAGTGGGTTTCCCAGCCCACAAGGCATTAGAGATTACAGCACTGGCCTCTTTGACCACCTTACTACAATTTATTGGGTAAAGAGGTAGAAGCATTGTTTATTTTTAAATGCATTTTTACAGAGACATTTTGCATCAGTTCAGAAAGCATCAAGAATTTAGATTTAACTTCAGGAGAAAGCAGTGCCTTAGAATAGCTATCTGTTCCTTTAATGCTAGGGCTTTCCTGAAAATAGACATTGTCAGGTCTTTATGAGAATGCCATAGGCAGTGTTCTAAGGTTTCTCAGTTTTACATCAGCATCCTGGGTTTTGCTGTTTGCTTTTCTGTGCAGCTGATGGTCAGCAAACACTAATTTGAAAATCTTTACCCTGTTTGTCACTTAATGTTGACAAATGAGGAACCTTTCCAACTGACTTTTTCTGGCATTGACTCAGTTAAACTTTGACAATTTGTACCTGTGGAACATAGGTAATAGAGAACTTCTGGTTTGTTTTGGAAGTTTTTGGTAACCTGCTTCTTTTTATTTGACAGCTGCACTTGTATTTATATGAGAAGACTCAGATATTACTGGTGTTAAAACAGTTGTGACAGTCTACCTCAAGTTACATACCTGATAAGCTCCATTGCAAAACTAATAGAAATTTTGCTCTGTTGCAGAGTTTGTAGCAGAATAGCAAATTGTAGTGGAATAGCACAAATCAGCAGCTTTTCTGACAAACATTAGAAAATCCTGGGTCTTGTTTTCTGATCAGTAATTTTTGTCTCTGTCAAGTGTCTCACGAAGTAGTGTGAGAATCCTTAATTGCTCCTGAAGCCTAAGACTCTACTGAAAGACCTTAGTAGTAGGTTGGAGTGAAACACAAAAGCTTTCTTTCCTGAAGCATTTAAATCTGTCTGTGCTCTTAGTATTTGCACTAGAGCATTGTGACTGCAGTTGCTGGTAGAGAGCTGCCAGTGTGCCCCCAACACCTTGCTAACCTTTGTGCGCCTTGCTTCTATATGAAGCTTCTGCTGCATGGCAACCTGCAAATGTGGGGTTTCATCTGGGTTAGAGCCACAGGAATAAACTTCTCAGATACCAGCTATTTAGAGGCAGTAGTACAGGGTTTTATTTTCTAAATACAATAATTACATTTCCATTTTAATCAAAACTGTTTAACAAAGTGAATAATGCAGTTCACGATCTGACTATCAGAGGCCTCTTTTCTTTGCAGGCTTTGTCAAGTGTACCTAGGAGCTTGGGTGGGAGAAAGAATGGGATGAATTGAGTGTTGAGTTTTGTGTTTGGAAATACTTTTATCAGTTAATTTTAGTTTAGATTAGATAACAGCAGTAGGTAAGATACTAACTGGTTCCTTTTCAGCCATGGCAGTAATCAGCTGGGGTGGTCCCAGGGCACTCTGGGCAGGAGTATTGCTGAGTGATCATTGGCTGCCACCTGCGTGACAAAGTAAAGGACCAACCCTTCAGTTTATACCGGTGGAGCCAGATCACAGGAAACAATTGACAGGTAAAATACACTTTTGAAAATTTAAGGGAGAGGAGAGTACATGTGGCATAAATGGAGGAAAGAGCCTAAAAGTCTGGCTGCAGATAGCAAAAGTTGCTCCTCTAAAACTTGCATAGCTTTAGCTTGCTTAGTTTTGAGGAGAGGCACTCAAAAACAAGTTACATGTTGGTCCCTAGCAACACAAAGCCTTGCTAGGAATCATCATTAATTGAGTTGTAGCAGGGAAAAAAATAATGGAATTATATTGTAGAACTTATGGTTCGTATTTGTGTACATGCTTCCATGTTTTTAAATGCTTGTTGTTTTGATGTCAGGTGCTTTCCACTGGTCTGAGAGATATGGGCTTGGTTTTCAGAGAGGCTAAAAATAAGCTGGTGAATTTTCAAGTTCACCAGTTGAGTGTACTGCCATTAAATTAACTAATCTTTTTGTGCAATAGGTCTTAATCTCACAGATAAAACAATGCTTAGCATCAATACTTTTGTTCTTTGTTGTTTTTAGTGGACTGGCTGAAAATAATTTGGAAGGACTTTTAACTAAATTATTTTTACTTATTTAGACTTGTTAAGCTTATGCTTAGCCCAGCGTGATCCAGGACTGGTGTGACAACTTGTTTTTAATCAGTGACGCAATTGTGATCACCCTGATGTCACCGAATGGCCACAGCTTGTAAAAGGTAAGCATGAGGTGTATTGTGTTGTTTCTCAGGAAATATGTAATTCAGTCTTATTTTTAAAGGTATTTCAGTAGTATTAAGGTATATTAATATAAGTCAGCTGGCAAATTGACTTACCCTCTTGCTTAGAATTATTTCAAAACTCATTTAGCTGTTCCCTGCCTGCTTTATAGAATGAGCACTGTGATGCTCTGTGTATCACTCCTGAAAGTGATACCATCATTAAAAGTCACTTGTGGTTTTTACTGTCATACTGAAATTCTGTATAAATTGCTTAGCATACTTGTTTAAGCAACTTGTTCATTTTTCTTAAGTATTTGTCCAGGAGGCTTGTTGATGTTAAAAGCTGTAGGCTTGCATGCTTTTACTCTTCTCTTCTAGGGAGGTGCAGTGCAGGTAAAAGTAGTGGCTTGCAGATTGGAGTTGTTCCCTGTGTTACAGAAAGTGAGCTACAATTTGAATTTGCTAGCTCATACTGCAGTATTCAGATTAGGTGGTGTCTTGTGATCAGTATCTACAATCTAATTCAGAGCTGAAATTTATAACAGCATTTGCTTTGAGATTTTTTTCTGAACAGAACTCTTGTTTCAGATTTTAAGCATGGTGAAAGGATGCCTTGCCATACTATATAGTTTTTCAGTACTGTTGCCTGATCAGAGGAATAACAAGGTATCTTGTTTGTAAACAATTTGATATTGCAGAATAAATAGCTTCTCAATACACAGCTAGGATTCCTGTAATTAGTTTGATCTTCCACATTGTTTAAATCAGTACTGAAAGCTCATTTTATTTGGTGCTTATATTGTAGATTGAAGCCTTTAAAATCTGTTTAAGTGCATTAATAGTTCTGTAAATCATAATCTGCTCATGTTACAGAAAATATGGTTTTGCAGAATAGCATGTGCTGAACTGCACTGTCTGAAAGCCTAGATAAAAATCACACATAAGAATAGGAAAAGATTTTTTGGACATACTGATGGCTGCATTTACATGCCTGTACTGCAGATTAATAGGATACCTTTTTACATGCAAAATTTGGATGCCGATCTCTTTCTATAATTTTTCATGCTGCTATGTATTTTAAAGGGTCAAAGTGATTAATACTCTTACAATACTTACTACCACTGTTTAGTTCATATTTTTTTCTAGCAACTTTAAGCACTAATGGGGTGGGGAGAAAATAAAACTGTCTTTTCTCTCTGCTAAGTATTTAATGACTTGGTTTGGTCACTGGAGTTGAAGGGAAATTGTTTTGCTTGTGAGCATTTTTCTTGTCAGCTGAATTCTGAACATCATTGAGTAAGAGGAATATAGTTTGGATGGAACAAATAGAGATTAAAATTTGCAACTTGGCAATTTTTGTTATTTTCCAACTAGAGGATATTTCATTTTGAGTATGAGTGTAGTGTTTGTTTGGATACTACATTCAGAATTCCATCCCTAGTGTCATTTGACTTACAACTTTCATGAAATATAAGCAAAGAAATTCATGTGTTCTGCATCAGCTGTCACAGCACAGCCTGTCCAGCTAGCCTAGGAAGGTTAAACTGTTTGCAAGAAATGCTTTCTAGGCACTGGCTCTATTAAAATAGCTTTGGTAAAATCCAGAAGGTTAAGATCTGGTTTGTCACTACAGGAACTAAGATTGTAATAGAGTTCTGAGAACAGTCCAGGCCTTAACAGGAGACACCATGTTGTAAGGTAGCACAATGAAGCAGTAGAAAAAGAGGAAATGTACCTGGCTGCAAGTGGAGACTTCCAGTAGGGTTTCGAATAGTATAGATAGTCATATAGTAAGGAGAGAAATTTTGGAAAGCGCATTCCTATAAACAAGAACTTTCCCAGTAAAGCTATGACCAAGCCTGCTTAGCTGTGCTAACTGAAGTCCCCTAATAGCAAATTGTTGAAACCTACAAAGTGAGTTCTATTTGCAGATTTTAGCTCTCATTTCAGAAAGTTCTGACATGAAAAATTCTATTTCGCTCATGTAACTACAGAATTTCACTGTAGTGGCTGTGCTCTATTTCTGCTCCTTATGCAATATATCCAGTGTGGTCAACTGTACCAAAACCTATAGCCAAGTGAAAATTGAATAAGGTGCTTCAGGGTGTAATTTTAAGGCAGCTTAAGGGGATTAAAGTCAAAACTGATGCATATGTACTCCCTTGTCTCCTGGCTCATCAGCTACACACTCATGTAGATGAAAACTCCTGGGCAGGAGGGAAAAATCCATTCTAAAAATAATAAACTAAATGTTAACTTCTTGAATCATTAAGATGGAAATAAGAAGGAGCAAAACAGCTATGATGTAGCCTACGTAAGTTAATATGCATCTGCACCCCTTAAGAGTCAAGGTAGTTGGCAAGCTGAACACAGGTGCTGCTTGTATGTCCAAAAATGCCAGGCAGTAACACTTTCTGAATATTACTGGCTGACCTGTTAGCTGGAAGGAAAAAACAGAAAGCTGCCTGTGAGATTATGTCCATAAATTCAAGTAAAGACAGACATGAAATTTCCTTTGAGATTCTGTTGACACCCACTTCAAAGCTGCTGCTTCGTAAGAGTCCAGCTGTGGAGAGAATCTGTTTGTAACAGCTAATCACTGATAAACTGAGTATACATTTTGGTTGCAGAAATGGTTATGAAAAATTGACCTAGAACTGGTGCACTGTCCAACCTGAATACTGAGGTGCTGCCAGCAGAGCTCTTCTCTAGCAGCTGCTGTTTCATAAGCTGTGGGGGAAAAGTGCTGTCCTTGTTAGAAATTTGGCTTGATTATATTGTCAGGTTTTGTGTTATAAACTGCCTATAACATTTGAAAAAAATACAACATGTAAATGCATGACAGTTGATGTTTTTAGTAGCAATAATGTGTTAACATCATGTTCTGCCTTTCTGAACTCTTCATATAGTAGTGACTTCAATCTTAAGCATTTTTTATTTTAACTGTATTTGCAGATCACCAGGAGAACCACACTCTGAAAACCTTGAAACTAGCCGAATGTAAGTAAAGAAGTGGATGAGTTTGGTGTATTTTGTTTAAATTTTAACATCTGTAACAGTTTTGCACTTGAGGAAAAAAAAAGACAAATGCTGACTAGAATTGTGGAATTAACGTTAGAAAAGTCTGAGTTAGAATTTTGCTATGGAAAAATAGATGTAAGCCTCTGTAGAAATTGTGGTGGTTTTTTTTTTTTGAGGCTAAATGGGTTGAAAGGAAAATTCAGAGGTTTAATTTAATGTGAACCAGTAGATGGTAGCATAATACAGTGTCAAAAATCTCCAGACCTATATTCAGACTTGACAGTAGGGGTGTAATTTCCATCTGCTATTCACTAACATCTTGCATGGGTTTGAAGATACTTCAGTACTAAGGCTCAGTGCTTGCTGCTAATACCTGTTGTGGCTGATAAATTGATGAACTAAAAAAAACAAAAAACAAAACTGACTTAATTTGGCAAATTTATGTACTAGTTACTTCTAGAAGCAGAAAACTAGCTTTCTTTCACTAAACAATACTTGTGTAGCATTTTGCTCACAATTCTGCACCTTCTCTGTCTTCATTAGCCTAGAAGCTAAGAAACTAGAAACAAGATTGTTGTGACAGACTAATGTTTATTTCAAATTCCAAAGTTTCAGGAATGAGTGGGCTCTTTTTTTTTTTTAAGTAAGAAAAGTCATTTGAGACTTCATTCATCTGTGAGTTAGCAAACAGATTCTTCTCTAGTTATTCACACTGCCCTGTCATAGAATTCAAATAGGGGAAATCACCAACTGTTGTTCTGGCTTACAGCACAAGTTTCAAAGTAATAGAGGGAGTGTAGCCCAGTGGTTAGAGTATGTCTGAGGCTTTTAAAGATCTGGATTCTTTTCTGCCGCAAACTACTTCTCTGACCTTAAACTGTCTTCTCCACACCCTCCCTCTGAGTAATCTAGTGTTTTAGCACTGTGGGCTGAATGCCAGTTTCAGGATACGTTGCAGGCGAGGGACATAGTGTGAATTGCTCAAGGATTTCTCTGCTGTAGCTTGCCAAACTGGAGGAGGAGCAAAGCTGAAGTGCGGCCCTCCACATGGGACTGCATGTCTAACCTTGGAAGTGGTGAAAAGGAAACAAGAAATACATTCGCCATGTTGTTTTAGCAGTTCACTTCAGTGAAGTCTTCTCTTGCACTAGCAGGAGTATTTTCTCTAGGACGAAGAACTTGTTTTTTGCTCTTCTATGCCATCTGTTACAGAAATGCTGTCTAGCTGCTTACTTAGGAGTACAAGTTGCAGCAATTCAGATCTGAGAGGTTGTTGGTTGTCACTATGTGGACATCTGTTAAGAGACAGAGGTTGCAGGGCAAAAAACATGCTCTGTTCAGCCCCAGTAGCAGCCCGTGATGCTTTGTATTTTATTGCTTCTGCAGCAAGTTGAGTTCTACTCTTTTGTTTCCCTGACCTAACCACACCAGGCAAATCAAACTGTAGACTGGCTGTAGTCCACTCTGGATATTGTTAGTTGAAAACTGCTTTATACCTATTGCAAGGAAAGATGTGTCCAAAAAAGGCATCTTGACTGGTGTGAAACAAAGACTCAAAATGGACCTATGATAAATCAGAAGGAAAAGGCAGTCCCATTTATCCTGCTAGCAGTCTGAGAATTTTTTTTATATATCACTCTTAAAACAGACACTGAAAAAATAATTTGCAGTAACAAGCTTTTCTGTATAAAAGCCGAATTTAACCTTTTTTCTTTTGCTGCAGAGCTGCTTGTCTGTCTAAAATACATGTAAGCCAGCCAAGTTGTGGAGTTTCACATGTTTGTGTGAATAGTAGTTGTTCAGTATTCATGCATGGTATACTCACAAAACTGAATTTTGTAAAACCAAATCACCGTGCTGTGTGTATCGACCCGTACAGAGAACTACTGCAGTCCTGCTGCATAGTTGCTCTTGCCACAAAGTGGAATGGGAGGCTGAGTAACAGTGTGATCTGCAAGCCTACTGTGTAGCTGAAACAGTTACTATGTTATTTACATGCCTGCAATTCATTAATAAATACAGTGACTTAAGTAAGAATTTTATATGCATAATACACATTTGGTTTTGTCCTGGTTTGCTGATGTAATTGCTTTGTTTCCTTGTTTTGGATTGCAAAGCTTTATACCAAGAGTGTAGTCACATGTGTGAAACACATGTGAATTTAAATTAAATGTAAAAAATACACTGATTCTTTCAAGTTCTTCCATGGCAAAATTCCACTTATCCCAGGCTTTTCAAGTTCTGCCCCTGTGTGATGAGCATCTTGGTGCTAGCTCAGTGAGGAGTCTTTTCTTTCCAGAGCATTCATTCTTGTCTTTGGCTAAGATTGGCAGCATCTCCTGTCTGCTCCTGTCACAGGTCTGCATTAATTTTCGGCTTCAATTAGTATAGCTTTCTTAAGACCTCTTTAGCACTAACTTACATACTTTTTTGTTTTCTTCACTGATAACTTGATTTCTTGTCAATGTGTGTGTTTTGATTCTGTGTCCTGTCACGTATCAAGGCACCAGTTTGGGTATTTTGCACAGGCTTCTGTGCATTAATCTTTCTGTTCTTGAGGATGGAATGCTTTGTAATTTTGAACCCTTTTTTCAAAGTTGTGGAACACACCTTCCCCCCCTATTTAAAATGTTACAGTTGCAGATGATGTATAGCTGTCTCACACTGGAGTGATGGCTGGTTTATCCCTTGAAAGAATGGCAAAGTAAAATGTTACAGATGCTTCAAAATAGGCCAGAAAAACATTACAGTTGTCACACTTTGTATATACAGTAACTCTATAAATATTAGTATCTTTCATGATGCATATATTCAGATTGTATCCTAGTGATTTCTAGACGTACAATGCCTTAGATTTACTTTCTTCATAGCTGGAAACACAGGTGAGTTTGCATGGCATAGGCATGGGATATACTGATCATGCCCTCTACATCAAACCTTGCCACATAGGTATTTTTCTTATTTGCTGCTTGTTTTATTGTCCTTCTTGGAAGGAAATATTTAAGAAATAACTTTGTGTATACCTACTGTGATCTACCTAGGATAGAATTTAAAAAATCTTTTTTGGAGCCTTTTGCAACATATCCTTTAGCTAGGCAGTGATTCCCTTGAGAAAACTTCATCAGTTAATAAGACTACGTTGTCTCTGTTCAAGAATTACTGTTTTCTTGCATTTATCAACTACTTAAGTTACAATTGTCTGTTTAAACTTTGCTTCCTAGAGCAAAAGTGCAGCAAGATAAGTTGATCAATTTTGGAATGATTTGAAAGAAAATGAATTTCAGATTTTTCACTGGAAAGTAAAACTGAACTAATTATATTATAGACCTTGATTCCAGTGAAGCCTGGAGGATGTTGTAAATGTTAGCATTTGAAACTAAAGAGAGAGAGAGCTTTAAGAGGAGCTATTTCTCTCTGGACTTGTCTAATACACAAATGCTGGACTGTTTTTTTTAAACTGGCAATTCAGGTGTTTAAATCTTACTTGCACTTGATTTCTATGTGATCATACTCAACCTTCTAGTACTGTGTTGTGCAGAAAGAAGGCATAGTAAAATAAAAGCCATTGTGGAAGCTTAAGTGTTCTGGAGCTTTTAATAACTTGAAATCATAGTTTTGTGTGTGTTTGTTTTACTTGGCCACTTTTCTTTATGTTGTACAAGGAAAGTGTAAGCTTGAGGTATCTTCTTTGCAGGTCAGTCTTAACTGTTGCAAAGGTCAGCCCTCTTCTTAGATCGGGTTTTTTGTCTGAAATTTGTTTCTTATATCACATTCTCTGTTGAAACATTCTGGTGGTCCATATATAGATAATCTGTAGACATTCTGTGCAGTCTGAGTCAATGTCTTCAAAATAATGTCTGTGTCTTTTGACATCTCACTGCAATGCTGAGATTCATGTCTTTTGTTTGCACTGCTGATCAAACTTGTCTATAAATATCATACTTGACAAATTCAACTTTGTTCAGTAGAGGCAAACAAAGTTTAGTTGTACTTGCTTGATGCCTTTAACCAAGGGAAAGCAACATGGAAGGTGCTAAGGAATTTGTTTTGCTTATTTTTATTTATTTTTTGTTGTCCTGAATGTAAAAGCTAGACTTGAATGATTCCTGCAAGTATGTGGAATTTGTTATTCATTTATTTCCAAGAAAGTCAAAGTTGGTCTAATTGTGGTCTCCAGCAAGTATGAGGTGTTAGACTTCAGGAGTCCTTATGTAAAACAAGATTTGTAGACCTGTTGAATGTTTTGCATGGTTAGAGATGATTATTCTGCAGAAGTGTAACAACTGATAGTTTTGTACTTTGTACTCATTCTTTATTACAAATACAAATGTGTTCAAAGACAGTAAAATGTTTAAAGTTTATAGTCAGTCCTAAACTTGTTACTAAGTTTATTCCAGCAGTAATCTAAGTTATTTTTGCTTTGTAGTTAAATAAATTTATAGGCATTTTAAATGTGGGTTACATTTTTTCGGCCTTTTCAAAAGACACTGATTCTGTGAGGATGTGCATAGTATTTAAAACTAATACCATTTACATATGCTGATTGTTTTTTGTAATTGCCTGATAATTGTTTCCCCATAATCGGTTATTTAATGGCTTCAGACCTCTAATGGTGGTGGGTTTTTTCTGGGTGGTAGAGAATTGAGGATTTTTCCTGAAGTTGCTTAGGTTGAAAAGCCAAGGTGTAATAGATGCTTTATTTATCTCCCAATTTTATGGCTAATTAAATGATGGAGGGATGACATAGGTGACAGACCCTGCATACTGTATTGAGAAGGACAGATAAGAATGAGAGTATGTCTATGGAAGGACACTACCTCTGTGGAGTTTTGGAGCTAATTACCTGGAGAGCAAAAGGTGGTAGTGAAGGGTGCTTTTGTAATAAAAGGTGCTTTTCTAATAGGTATGTAGCAAGGTAATTTGTTTGTGAGACAAGATTGAGATACGTGCTGACCACATTCTTGATCTCCTCTCTGTCTCCATTCTTCCATAAAGCCAGGACAACTCTTCTATTCTGAGGTTCACCCTTCCTGATGAAGTGCCATGCCTGACTTTGCTTTGCCAGCACTTAATGTTCCCCCAAGGCACAGTGGATCTAGAATACATGGTGGGGAGGGCAGGTCCTTTGGGTGAAGCCAGTATGGGCCAATGGGACTCACAGTCTGAACTCCAGCTATTGGTGCTCTGGGTGGAGTGTTTGGCATACAAGACATTGCAAATGGGTCTGTGTGGGCCATGCTTTTACTGGAAGCTTGTCTTCTAGCACTGCTGTTCTTACTGTAACTGAACAGAACCCAGAAACCAATGTGCAAAGTTTGAAACTGAAACTCAGAAAGCGGTATTTAACTTCACAAAGATGTCCATCTGTAACTGGTGCTTCTTTTCATAAGTTGTTGATCTTCTGGTGGTTGTATTTCTAAAGTATAATAGAAGTGTTGCAGGTGTAGATAGAAGTCACAAATACCTGATTCTGATCTCTTCCTATCCCAAATACAAATTTTTCTCTAGTTTCTATGAACGTCAGTGGTTTTGTTGGATTTTCTTTTCATTAAGAAAGAAAATAGCTTATGACCATTTGAGCACTTCTGAATTCCTTGTGCTTCCATTAAGAGATTGTTGTAATTTTCCACTTACTAAAACTGCCCATCTTGTGAGAGTTCTGTGTAGAAATGATATAGAAGTTTTGTCCCAAGTGGAAACCATTCAGAAATAATACATAATTTCATACTGATAATAAAGTAAGAAAACTTTGTGTGTATTTATAAAATTTAGGTAAGCTTAAATCAAAACCGATGCATTTATGCAGATAACTTCACTTTAGTCAAGTTTTGAAACTTAGATGAAAAATCTTTGCTTTTGGGTGAACTTCTAAAGAATTATATGCTTCATTTTTCTCTAAAACTTCTTAAATGTTTAAACTTTTTTGGTCACAAAAGTTTCCTTTTATGTAGGATTTTCCTGTATTTAGTTCAAGGTATTCAAGAAACACAAATTAGGTGCTGGAACATAGGAACTTCTGAACAAGTACACACAGTCCCTTGTTACACAGGTTTTAGACAGTCCAAAATTGCTTGATGGCCCAAAATGTGGCCCAGTGAGCTTTGCCTGCATATGTAGAAAGGCAGAGGCTCAGTGATACACATTCCCAGTGATACTCCACTTTTGGAAGTGTTAAAATTACAAAGGCAAAGTAACAGTTAAAGAACAATTAAAAAGCCTGAAGACTTACTCTTTGCAATTACCACAAAGTCAGTGAACATGTGCAGCAAACAAGTCACTGAGTTTACAAAAGGAACACTGAATCCCTGTGTAAGCAGTTACACGGAGCTGCAGTTTTCACAGTATAGCCTGAGCGAAGAATAGAGGAGAGTTTTGTGTTCCCTCGCCTGATAAACCAATTTTAATGCCTCAGGTTAAGAACTTAAGTTTTCTGCCAGGGAATGTAAAAAGAGATCAAATTTTCACTTCTGGTAAATGTAGAAGATAGGCGGCTACTTTTTTATTCTGATAATGTAAGGAAACGTGGCCTGTTTCCACTAGGCAATGACTGTCACTCCTCAAGTACCCAATGAGAATACAGTATAGAATACCTTCATTGTTCTGTAAAATCACACACTGGCTTGCTTAGACTGCATTCTCTGTAAGTGCTTTTATGGGTGGGTGTCAGTAAGGGTAAGCCTTGTGGGAAGGCTCACTAAATTCTGTTCTACCTTCGTAGGTCTGTATCCTTACTTTGTCTTGAATTTTTTTTTTTTCCACCCTTTTGCTCACCTGAGGCCATGTCAGAAGTCTGTGGAACAGCTGCTAGGGAGAGGTAGGGGTGGGGGGAAATTTTGATACTACTCTGTTCTGGTACTGTTGCACACTGTCATGGTTACTTCCATAGTTGATTTAAAATAAAATTTTAAAGTCAAACTTTCAGTTGAACCTTCTGTGTCTAATAGAATCTCACACAACTTCAGTCACTGAGTCTGAGGCCATGAGTCAAACTGAAGGTTGTACAAACAGTATTACTGTAGGCATAGCACAGTTTGAGAAGTAATTTGTAGTTGAATATTGGACACAAATACCCAAGTCCCTCAGACATTAATGGGGATAAATCTAAGCTTAGTTTTGTCTCCTGGCATCTTGGAAATGACCTGACTAAAGTCCTGTGTTGTTACTATATCCTTTTTTATACACTGAAATAACTTCATACAAATGAGGTGGTGTGTAAGCTAGAAGGACATGCATTCCTCTGAGACTAACAATTTCTTCAGCTTGAAAATACAAGTTCTCTCTACTTAGGGAGCTGGTCAGCTTTCCATGACATATTTATTGTAAGTGAGAACTCTAGCTGTGTTAGGTAAATAATTACACACCTGTATCCTTAATATATACTCAGAACAGCTGTGTGAAATAATCCATGTAATACTTGCAGCTGTATTATGTAAGTCAGAAAACTATGGGTGGAAAAAATTGTGATCTACATGTCGACTGCAATGCAGAAATAAGGAAAACATGATAAGGGAGAATAAAGATAGAAGGATGTGTATATGAACTAACAGCCATATTGTGTGCACTGTGGAAAAGCTGGTCAGTAAGACAGAAGGATGAAAATGAAAGGAACAGTGAGTTTCAACTTAAGATACAAAGAGCTTTTGTGAAGGCATCAAGGTAATACATAGAAGAGGTTGCAAGAGGATAAAAGAAGGAGCATACTGGAGAGACAGGTGGGCCATATCTTACATGTAAAAGGTTGATATTGCCTGTTTTCAAATGCCAGTATTTCGCACTCAGTAATTCCACCCCTTCAGATTTAAAGTCAAGAATGAACAAAGCATGAAATCTTGCCATTCAGGAGTAGAAGTCTGTGAAATCATATACTGGCTGAAGCTGTGTTAAACACTTGTTTTAGAGCCCTCTATACTAAAAGCTGAAACGTAAAAGATACATACATGTATGTGGAGAGAGACAAGTTTTCTTAAATCTTTATACAGAACATGGGAAGCAACCTCTCCATTTTTTAATTTGTATTATACAGTATCATTACAATTTGGTAAAAAGCCTGCAGGGTACACCATACCAATGTTTGAAAGGCTTCATAGCTAATATTTTTTCATTAACTCATTTTCTTAAGTGAAGTGAAAGCTTGGGGGTTTCTTTCCAAAATGTGGTCAGCTATAGTCCTCTTGTTGCATGCAGCTTCTGTCCCTGTTACTTGCACCTTTCCAGCAATTTCTTTACCATCTGTATGTTTAAGTCTGTGACTTTGTTAAATTCTTGTGTGTATATGTAGTATTGAACACATTAACTTGTATGGAAACACAGTTGTAGTTCTTCAAATACATACTTGCCCATGTATGATTGCAGGACAAAGTCGAGATTTTTTTTGAGAACCGTACACCTTTCTAAGCTGAGGAGAGAGATATTCAGCCTTGTGCTCATCCATAATGATTTTGTCATCAGTTTAACTAACTAACATTTTCCATATGGACTTAAATAGACTAATTCTGCTAAGTTATCTGGAATCTTGTTCAAAAATCGTTTTTCTTAAAAAGGTGTGATGTTGATGGTATTACTAAATAAATGCCTGTATTGTTTGCATTTCATGCTTCCTCCCTGTCACTGGTGACCATACCTCAATACTATTCATCAGCCTCAATCACCTGTAGGAGATCCAGTTCTGTTTTACTTGCAGCCTTGTTTTGTATCTAAATTGCTCCTTTTTTTTCAGTGACAATTAGGATTGTTCAGAACTGAAGAATGTTGTGACCCCTGTAACAGTAGAATGTAAAGCTGTCCATAAACAGGATTTACCTTTCATTTACACAGGACTTACAAATTGAAATTTTATGTTAGAAGTATTTGCATTAGTCAAGATGAGAATCCTGCATTGGAAAAAAACTCAGAAATCTCCAAAAAACCCTCTGTCCTCTCTGACACACAAATCTTGTGTTTCAGGGCCTGACTAATCTCTGCGTTGCTGATGCTTTTGAATGAGCTTTGTATGTGGAAGCTCTACTAATCCCTGTACTTACTGTTTGAATGTTTGCTACAGGAAGCGAGCAGCTGCAAAGCATCTAATAGAGCGCTACTACCATCAGTTAACTGAGGGCTGTGGAAATGAAGCCTGCACGAATGAATTTTGTGCTTCCTGTCCAACTTTTCTCCGTATGGATAACAATGCAGCAGCCATTAAGGCCCTCGAGCTTTATAAGATTAATGCAAAACTCTGTGATCCTCATCCCTCCAAGAAAGGAACAAGCTCAGCTTACCTAGAAAACAATTCCAAAGGTGCCCATAACAATTCCTGCACTGACAGAAAAATGAACAAGAAGGAGTTGCAAGGCCCAAGAGATGATTTTAAAGGTAAGATATTTTCAGATTTCCCTAAAATAAAATGTTTAATATGCATGGGTATAAGCCTACAGAATTCACTGTGCTGGTGTTCTGCTGAGTGAGGTTGAGTTCTGACTGCGTAAGTAAAATACGATAGGCAATCAAACATTTTACTATAGATTTTGAAAAATGGCTGGTTTAATGCTGCATACTGATTCCAAACCTGGATCTTCGTCACATGTCCGTTAAAATCTGTGTGCATTTATTGCTTTCTGAGATTACTGGCTTTGCAAATAAGGACAGGTTGTTTTAAGTGCTTTTGTATGACTGCTTTCATTTCAATAGTTTAGCTTTTCTGTAGTTAACAAGTTACAAAAGTTATAGTTCAACTAATGCCAGATTCTGTTAAGCTTAAAAAATGATACAGTGGATGATACATGTTGTTAGGCAATGCTTCTACTAAACTAAAAATAAGCAAAGTGATTTCTAAGGCAGTGTACAAAAATGTAACACTGGGTCTTTGAAAAGCTAGAAAAGTTAAAGAACTCTCTAGAATAGTAGACACAAACTACATGAAAAACTTTAGTTGTTGGCAAAACCTGCGGTAGAAATGGAAATCACATGCAAAATAAAGCCCTTGATCTTTGAGCAGACCATTTTTTAAGTATCATTTCAGTGACTGGTGTGAACACAGTTCAGATTCATTCATTTCAGCTAAAGAAAGTGTAACTATTAATAGCAAAGAATTAAAGTCCTACAGAATCAGCAATAAAACATAACTGTGTTATAAGGGACCGAAGATGTTCCAGTCAATCAGTGTCAGTTTTTCCTTTATCTGATGTAAGGATGAATTTGTCCACAAATTGTTTGTGATCTGAGTAAGCAAAGAGACAAACGTTATGGAAGGAAAAGAGGAGTCAGTGTAATGTGGGAAGGGCAAGAGGCACATTAGATCTATTTTGTGATTTGGTTTTGATTATATAAATGGAGGGGTGCCCATACAGAATTCTCCTCCTCTCTGGCCCTGTAATAATTTCTGCCCAGCTAAGATACCTAGGAGTCTTCTCAAGCTATCTCCAGTTGGCCAGAGACAGTCTTTTTAAAGTAGCAACTTGGATTTCATCTGTTGCAGTGTCACAAGTATTGACCTGTCTTTGTGGCTGTAAGGACAGAGAGCATTTATGTGTTCTTAAAGCTCACCTGGTATTGTTACCTTTTGGAATTGAACAAAGTCTAAAGAATCTAGCATGACAAGGTTTTTATAAGGTCCATCTGCAGAAACAATTACTGGAAAAACTTCAGTTAAAGCCAAGGAAAAAGATGTGCAGCTTGCTTTTGTGCTTGGCGTAGGATTGCAAGGACTAAATAAATGGGAAGAAATGTCCTTCAGAGAGTTATTTCAATTTCTGCTTTGTAGTGCTAAGTCCTTAGAGTATTTATTACCTTTTGGGAAAACCATCTCTGGAGAACATTGTCAGGATCTCAATAAACTCTTATGGCAGTCCAAGGAAGAGGAAGGAAATAGATTAACTGCAAATATATAGAAAGCATGGGTTACAGATGTAGTCACATAGAGAACACTATTTCAAAATCAGTGTAATAATTACCTGGAAAGCTATTTTCAACTTTGGTCACCAAAGCATTAAATTGGAAACAGAGAAGGTCATTGAACACACAGTAAGCACACAATCATAAGAAAATTTCCGTGAGAGAGAAAATAATAAATTTGCTAATTGGGGAGTGTGGTGTTGGCAATATATAGATCACATGCGGTCTTTTTCACTGTCAGGGATCACTGCTAAAGCTTGACTTCGTGTACAGATTTATCGTGGTGTATTATGGAGAACAGGGTATGAGAGGAGGTAAGCTGACTTCACTGGATCACTGAATTGCAGAAGAAAGAATGAGAGGAGAAGGCATGTTAAAGCTCACATCTTCACACACAAGTCAACTAAAATTGACTTCAGTTAGAAGAAAGCTTCACTTACAGTTTTCTCCAGCTGTTCTCAGAGTTACAAAGTGAAAATAAGACAGACCCTTATGGCAGTTCAGTTAGAGGGTGGTCACAGGATATGATTTAAAACTTGGGAAACTGCCAATAGTGATAGCAGAATCTGAACTGGAAATAGCACATGGTTGGTTCCTTAAATACTAAAAAGTTTTAAATTGACTGGGGAATTCCTGTTCAAGTACAGAAATCTGAAATGCATCACATTGCTAAATTGTCAACTGTTGCTCATAATCTCTGTGCTATGAGTATCCACTGACATACTGAGTCAGTGAACTTGAGGCTGTGGTCCTCATTTTGAGGAGCTATGGCCTGGAATGGCATCTGTGTCAGCAGTTAAATTTCTTCTAGTCAAGTCTGTTTCTTCAGCATGTGCTGAAGCAGATAAAAATAAATGTCGCACTAAGCTTGAATCCTTTCATAATATTTTCAGTGATGTTGCTTTTAAACAGGATGAGTTTTAGTTTTGAAGAATTTTCACTGTTCTCTGATTGGAAGTCAATCTCAGTAGCATGACATAAGCTTAATCCTTACTGTGCTATACTGGCCCTAAGAATGGCTTGAGCCTCTGTATAAATCAATAGGTTGTCTCTTTGCATCATTTTGGTTATATTTTTAATTTAATGACTGGAATGAATGTTGGCATAATCAATTGCATTTCAAAATACTTAAAATTGTCCTTATTAAGATTACCTCTTCAGACAGAGGTGTTTAATTACTCTAGCATAGTTAGTGAATACATGGTTAGTGATGAGTATTTTAGGTCTCTAGAGATGTTATTAAACAGGTTTCACTGTAGTTCTGAATTGTCAGTTCAGAAGGATCTGCTTAAACTAGAACATCTTTTTAGGGTCTGATCATGTGGTAATCCTACTCTAAATCATCACCTGATTTAAAAGCATATGTGGGTTCTGTTTGAGAAGTAGCATAGAAAGGTATAGACCATGTGTTTGTCTTCTCTTTTCTAAAGAGAGGAAAATTTCAAGTGGACCACCAAATGATTTATTTATGTCAGGTTTGAGGAGAAGGGGAAACAGAAGGGTATTTGGAGGCCATGCAGATGTGCTAACAAATCTGTTAATTCCAGTATTGTGTGAATAAGTATACTGAAGTTTTTTGTTCCAGTGAGGTCTAACGTACAAAGAGCTCAACCACATACCCAATTGTGTAATTTAGAACAGGTTGGAAAAGACTCTTGAAATCATCCAATCCAATCTATCATCCAACATCCAACACCACCTAATCAACTAAACCATGGCACCAAGCACCCCATCCAGTCTCTTAAACATCTGCAGTGATGGTGACTGCACCACCATCCTGGGCAGCCCATTCCAATGGCCAATCACTCTTTCTATGAAGAACTTCTTCCTAACATCCACCCTAAGCCTCTCCCGGCACAGCTTGAGCCTGTGTCCTATTTAGAAGGCACCAAATTTCTGAGCACATACTTGGTTTGGAGGGAGGATTTCCAGGTATTGGTTTAGAATAAAAACAGTTGGAGAAAACATTAGGGGATAAAAAAAATCTCATATTCATTCTAATGTAAAAAAAAATTACTGAATCTTTTCTTGAAGTTCTGTTTTTAAGGGATAATGTATGAAGTCCATGCACATGTGCTGTTTGAAGAAAGAGGTTGATACAGTTTAGTTTGTGTAGAGTTGCACATCTACCAGAAGACTGTATTGTCACTCTTGCTCATTATTTTAAAGTTTAAACATGCCAATGAAATTATGAAGTATCTGCCTTCAATTTACCCAACACTGATGTTGTTTCCAGTCTCAAGATTTCTTGAGTAGAGCCAATTGGTGGTAGTTTATATTTTAAAATATTTTTTGTAATAAAATGAATACTTTCATCTTTTTATAGATGTGACTTTTCTAACAGAAGACAAAATATATGAAATCCTTGAACTATGTCGGGAGAAAGAGGATTATTCCCCTTTAATCCGGGTGATTGGGAGAGTGTTTTCTAGTGCTGAAGCGTTGGTACAGAGTTTCCGAAAAGCCAAGCAGCACACCAAGGAGGAGCTCAAGTCTCTTCAAGGAAAGGATGAAGACAAAGATGAAGATGAGAAGGAAAAGGCTGCCTGCTCGGCTGCTGCTATGGAAGAAGATTCAGGTGCGTCGTCGTCATCATCATCATCAAGAATAGGTGATAATACACAGGGAGACAATAACCTGCAAAAACTAGGCCCAGATGAAGTGTCTGTAGATATTGAAGCAGTCAGACGGGTCTATGATAGATTACTTTCTAATGAAAAAATAGAAACTGCCTTTTTAAATGCACTTGTGTACTTGTCACCTAATGTGGAATGTGACTTGACTTACCATAATGTGTACTCTCGGGATCCTAACTATCTGAATTTGTTTATTATTGTTATGGAGAATGGCAATCTTCATAGCCCAGAATATCTGGAAATGGCTCTGCCATTGTTTTGCAAAGCAATGAGCAAACTACCCCTTGCAGCTCAAGCAAAACTGGTCAGATTGTGGTCTAAATACAGAGCAGACCAAATTCGGAGAATGATGGAAACATTTCAGCAGCTTATTACTTACAAAGTCATAAGCAATGAGTTCAATAGTCGGAACCTAGTGAACGATGATGATGCTGTTGTTGCTGCTTCAAAGTGCTTGAAAATGGTTTACTATGCAAATGTAGTAGGAGGGGATGTGGATACAGATCACAATGAAGAGGAAGATGAAGAACCCATCCCCGAATCAAGTGAACTAACTCTTCAAGAGCTGTTGGGTGAGGAGAGAAGAAATAAAAAGGGTCCTCGAGTGGACCCACTGGAAACTGAGCTTGGTGTTAAAACTATAGATTGCAGAAAACCACTCATCCCTTTTGAAGAATTTATTAATGAACCACTGAACGATGTTCTAGAAATGGACAAAGACTATACTTTCTTCAAAGTAGAAACAGAAAATAAATTCTCTTTTATGACCTGTCCCTTCATATTGAATGCTGTTACCAAGAACCTGGGGTTGTATTACGACAACAGAATCCGGATGTACAGTGAAAGACGCATAACTGTGCTCTACAGCTTAGTTCAAGGACAGCAACTCAACCCATATTTGAGACTCAAAGTGAGACGTGATCACATCATAGATGATGCGCTCGTGCGGGTAAGTCATGGGGCTTAAATTTGTTGGTGCAAGCTATAGTAGGTGTTGACTACTTTTTTTGGAGTAGTGGGCTTTGACTGAAAACGACTGTGTGAGTGGAGAGTTGTATGTACTAGGTTTCCTCTAGAAGAAACTCGGCTTCACTGAGTTTGAATTCTAAGTGTGTTACTGGATATTTGTTTATCAAACAGAACCACTTCTACTCAGAGTGATTGCAGACTGAGATGTTTAAAAGTTCTTATTAACAGATGCTGTTTCTGTGCTGTTGCAGCTTTTAATGTTGAGAGTTAGCAGTACTTGGTCATCTGGGCTGTCTTGGATCATCTTCTGATAGTAAGGTTTTTCATATGGAAGATGGACTTAAAACCTTTCACTTGTGCAGTCTTCTTGTGGACTGCCCTTCTGAGGGCCTGCACAATAAGCAGAACTTCTCACTTTTATAAGCGTTGTTGCAATTTGGTGCAAATACCAATGACTGAGGAATGCAAAGACAGACCAGTTAATACCCAAGAACTGAGAGAGCAGCTTGTTTCTGAATATGCTGGCTTCTTAAAGTAAAACTGAAAGCCATTTGCTCAATTTTGAAAGATTAAACAGAATGCAAACTACAAAGAATGGTTCTCAGTAAACTTTCTGTAAGCATGTCCTTTAATTTTTTGCTTAATGCTGTTCTTTTTCAGCAGTTTATTTTTCTATGTTCTTACTAAAGTGAAATAATGTTTGTAAAATTTGAAGTTTAACCATGACACACTTGAGGTGTGGCCTGACCAGTGCTGAGTACAGGGGCACAATGACTTCCCTGCTCCTGCTGGCTACACTGTTCCTGATGCAGGCCAGGATGCCGTTGGCCGCCTTGGCCACCTGGGCACACTGCTGGATCATGTTCAGCCTACTATCAACCAGTACCCCCAGGTCCCTTTCTGTTTGGCTGCTCTCCAGCCACTCCAACCAAAGTGAGGGGCAAAATCAAGTTGGTGCAGCTGCTGTATCACAACAGGGCCACAACAGTCATCACTGTGTGTGCATGTGGTCTGTTGGACATTCAGGTAATTCATATCAGATTAAGCACAAATATGCCAACTTAAATTTTGGCACCTTTGCAGAAGTCCTTACAAACAGCCTAGCAGTCTAAGAGTACATGCCAAGGCAGTTGTCATGGATCCTCTTACAGCTGTTAATGTCAAAACCCCAGAGAGTAAAAATGTTAAACTGTTTCTCTTGGGATAGAAAATAAAGGAAAAAGATAAAGTTGTTCTAAATTCAAGCTGTGCCTACGACTTCATACAGATGGAACAATGTGGCTGTTCTCAGATGATGAGGACTTACACATTTATCAACACAACTTTCTCTGTAGTGGGTACAGAACTCACCTGCTCACTATTGGTATGTTTAATCTGATTATATGAAGTAACAGTGCTCCAGGAAGAGATTTTAAATATTCCTGAGGAAGTGTTAGGAGGTAAGGAATTAATGGAATAATGCAGTGTTGCTGTTTACTATTGTGTGCCTAAGTCTCTCATTTGATTGTTCTCGCTTTAGTATCAAAAAGCATGCAATAGAAATACCTTAGGAGAGTTGAGCGCTTGTCAAGGCCTCTCAAGGGTAAAAAAATGACAGGGGACATAACGATGCCATAGGGAAGTTGAATGGGAAATACTGGTTTACTCAACTGGTAGCACTCAGTGACATTACCAAGAAGGAAGCTTAACACATACAAAAGGGCATGATTTGCCACATAGTCTGCCTTACAATTGTGGATGTCTTTGCCCAGAACTTGTAGCTCTTCATGAAATATCCATCAGAAGTTAATAGGTATTACAGACATTTTGATGTAACCCACAAATAAGCCTTAGGAAGTCTCTAAGCTGCAAGTCTGCTGGTAGCTTGAAAAGTATTATAGGGAAATACTGATCCAGACTGTCATCTCACAGTTTATTCAGTGAGCACCTGACCTGCTGAATAATTGTATACTGTTGTTACAGAAAGAACATGTAGCAGGTTAAGAGGCAATTTTACTAATTCTTCACAGTTTGTTTCCATTTTCTAATTGGTATGAAATAGGTCTGCAGTAAGATGTTACTTGCTAGTCCTTACAGTAAGTTGATGTGACTCTGGCTGTGGTCAAAGATGGGTACCTGTAACAGCACTAACAGCATCAAACCTAAGTGAGAGCTATGTTGTATGTGTTTGCATAAGCTATAGTGGCAGTTCTGAGTGCAGTATTGAACTTTGGAAGGGTCTTACTGAAAGATCTATCAGAAATATCTTACCAAGATAATTGTTTACTACTGAAGACTATTATTCTTAGATCTGTTCAGTGGCAAAATGTTTCCAAACATACTTAAATTTCAAGTAAGTAACTGATAACCAGTACTTTTACTCTTGAATTGCGTGTTTTACTTCTGGGGTTTAAATAGTTACAGGCTTGGTTGAATTCAAAGTCACTATATACTGATGTTACTAGACCTGTGCCTTTACAGGACAATCAGTTCAAACTTGATCTATATATGGAATAACTCTGATCAGTTCCTGAAAAAGGCAATCTTCAGAAATACTGATTAAAATGAGGTTAAGGTGATCTTATTCATATTTTCCTTGTAAATGTTGGACTTTTTCAAGTGCAAATGGACTAAGTACCAGTCTTTCTCTGTTAATTAGTTGAGCTAATTAAATTACTGCCAAGCCGTTTCCCTCTTACTGATGCCTAATATTTAAACTTTGAGAATTCAGTATGTGTATACTGTAACTTTTGGGACTTCATTAAAACAAGTAAGAGTAATAGTGATTTTTTGTAATTATCATTACTGTAGGCTTTTCTCCTTTTATTGAGAATTTGAAACGCTACCTTCCAAATAACTTTGAAGCAATAACTTGTTTAAGAGAATTGTAAGTCATTCTGAAACATACCTCTATGCAAATAATTTATTTACATGTTCATTTTCAATTTCTTTGCACCTATGAAACTTGCATTTTAAAAAAATTCATTTCTTAATTGAATTTGACTTATATGATACAAAGAAAGCATGTGTATTTGCTTTATACCTATTTGCATGTGCTAGTCTGAGAAGTCAGGGGGGTGGGGAACAAATGGTGGAGTTGGTCAAGTTACAGTTCCCACTTTTAGTAAAAGAATCCTTACGGTTGGGAGTTCAGTTTGCAGTTCCTGAAAGGAGATAATGTATTTTTTTTCTGTTTAATGGATTTAAGGGGCTAGCTGTACTCTTGTGGAGTCATGTTCTGTGGATGAGGTAGTAATGAAAGGAAGTTCATCTGTTCTGCTTTTCATCCCCCATCAGTGTTTCTTTCATTCCTTCCCCAGTTTACTCTTCCCACCCGCATGCCCAAGATCATATGTAGGTTTATTTTCTGGTAGCAGTAATCTAAAGGGTGTGAATTATAATACACAAGTTCTGGAAGTGAAAAGGTAGTGGATTCCTTCACCAGGTTCTCTCTGGGGCATGCTTGCAAGTTAGAAACTTGAGTTGACAAATTCTGCATCAAATGTGTATGGCTGTCACTGCTAACTGTATTGATGAGCAAAAGCTGTTCTGTGGCAGCTGAAGCCAGTAGGAAGATGAGCAACAAAGTACTTCAGGAGATTTGAGGTTCGTTTAGACTACATTGGTGTTTATAGGTATTGAGTAGAAAATCTCAGCACTAGTATGCCTTGACTACATGCAGTGTATGTGTGACTGCAGACATGTGTAAGGTCTGCTGGCAAGCCTATGCATGAGCCATAAAGATGCTCCTTAGTCACTTTAAATATTACTTCACATGCCATTTTGCAGAAAAATGTAGTGACTAACTTATGTTGTGATGTGTCACTGGTAATTTCAGACTTCAGTTGTGTGTCATTTATGCCACTCTCTTAAGGAGAACTTTCATGTTACACTGCTAGAACTTGAGGGAGTTTTTCATATTTGTTAACTGACTAGAAATTAGTTCAGTTACTATTAATTTTAAGAAGATAATCAAACTCTGATAATTTTTTCATCTGTATTCTAATGAAAAATTCCTATCTTTCAGGAAAACTGTCATTAAGTAAATCATAGGTCTTCTGTGCTGTGGCACTGCATTGTCATCAAAATGCAGATACTCTTTATATCACTGTTCCTTAGCTTTCAGCTATTTATAAATACTGATTTTTGATGGTGCTGTTTCAGATGTGCTCCACACAGGCTTCTTTGGGGGGTGAAGTCCCTGGAAAATGTAATGTCTTCATCTGCTTAGCCAGTCAAACTATCATGGCAGGAAACATTAGCTTCTTAAACTTTGAGAACTCACACATACAGTAAAGTTGGTTGATCCAGCAGCCTCTGTTCTGACTGAGCTGAGGCAGCTCCTTATTTAAAAACAAAACCCAAGCACCTTTGAACCATATTTAATATCTCCTTGCTGCTGCGGCTCTGCTAAAACTCAGCGCCTCTCCACTAACGTGATTGTTTTCTCTACAATGCTCCAATTTTCTTGTGGAGCATCACTGTTGAGACATGGATGTTCAAAGGAGCAGCAACCTTCAGTTGTGCGACTTAGCAACTTTGTCCTTCCTGGCTGTAGAACCAGCTTGAAGGAACATCAGGCTTTGACTCCAAATGTTGGCTTTTTGATAATCCTTTATCCGACTCCCTCACGGACATCCAGTACTCCATTTCTATCTGCCTAGTCAGTGTTGGCCATTAAGAGTATTTCCTTCCCCCCATCTTTTTAAATAGTGCTTTTCTTTTGCATCGCTGATTGCAGCATAGTTCTCAGGCAAATACGCTTTGAAATATTTGTAATTGCTTTGTATGTATAAATACGACCACTCTCCTTAATAGAAGTGTTATTTCTATGACGCAGGACAGCCTTTACACTATAAGAAGAGGTTGCTGTCCCCCCAAAAACTGCAGAGGCAATGCTTTCTTTCTGAGAACTCATAAAAATTAATAAAACATGCAAAATAGTAAATTGCTAGTCATAAATATTACGAAGCCAGCAAAGTCATGACTGGGGAGAAAACAAAGCATTGTTAGTGTCAGTTTTAAGTGGGAGGGAGTCAAATAGAACTTCTGACTCTCCAGCTTGAATGTATAACCTATACTTAGTCTTAAAATAAACACTACTTCTCTGTTTTTAAAAAGTCTCTGGTTGGAACAGGCCTTGAGTTCCATTGTCCTCCTATTCAGGAGCAAAAAGGGGGGTTACACATCTCTGAGATGCATGATTTTTGAGATTTATATGAAAGGCATTATGCAAAACTGCGTAATAGAGAATGTGATGGAGAGAAACTGCTGTGAAGGGGGAAACCTGCAATGCCTTTTTGCTGCAGAAGTGTTGTTGATAAAATGCAATGAATTTTTAAGAGTAAATGTTATTTCATCTCCATAGGGACAAACATAGTTCCTTGCAAATTATATCTAATAGAATACCAAATGCTTTAGGTAGTACATGACTGAGTTTTCCAGAAAGGTAGACTTTTAGTTGTGAATGTATCTCAGTCAGACTTCCTCTCATTATTGGGGTCTTCATGGCTTGCCTCCATTTTTTGTAAACTAAGCTAATATGCTTTTAATATGCTATGGAGTTTACATTCTTTCTTCCTTTTACTAGTTTTCAGTATGGGTTAGTACAATTCTTTCTTCATGTGCTCCTTTTGCATGAGGCACTTCAAAGCCTTGAAACCCATTATGCTAACCAACTTAGCTCTGTCAGTCTATCTACCCCTGCTGTGTTGATTTAAACATTGCTGGCTGACTTGACAGTTGCCAGGAGAAAAGTTTCTTACTGATTCCATCAATTTATGTGTTGGTGTCATTACTGCTGACTTTATCCTCTGGTCTCTTCCTGTTTTTCTTTACACTTCTATAGTAAAGTTCTGGTATGTAAAGGATGTGTTGGTGTGTGTGTGGATAAGGTAGAATATGGAAATAAAAATAAATTATTCAGCATGTTAAGAACAGCTGCTGGTAAGTACAGTTTGCTATAGTCCACATTAGAGGCAAATCTCAATATGGTCTTGCTAGAGGAAGGTACAGCTCCACCTGTGCCTTACTTTACTGCTGTTAAGTTCTGTTTGCTCTGTAGGCATGTTTAATGTAATCATGCTGCAGAAGTTTAACCAATATGTTTGGTTTTAATCAGCATATTTCTTATCACCTGCAAAACATTCTTGCATAACCTTTTGTTTTACTGAAAGGGCATGTTTTTATTGGAAGAAAGGCCTGTAATGACCTTTATATGGACATGAAAACCCCCCCTAGGAAGCATCACAACTTCTGTTTATCCTGAACTGAATTTTCACTTCCATGGAAGCAATGTGGTAGATCTATTTAAAGGCACTAAGAAAATAAGAGCAAGTGATTTCTGAGACTTTCATCATTAGGTTCAAGAGGAAGGGGGATCAATTTGACTATAATATTAGTCAAATTGGTTTTGGTTTGTGGTTTTTTTTTTATTTCAGGATTTTCCCTCCAGTAGTTTATGAAGTGCAACTACTAGTGAAAAGGGCTTGCCTTCTGTCTTCCACATGAAGGGTTCTGAAAACGTACTGGTGTGGTCTGTTCACAGAAACACTCATTGTCAAATATGTAGATCAGATTGCAGTCTCCTTTCATTGTCAGATAAATTTAGTTACCTCAGTAATACATCTTTTTGTCTGTGAATTTTGTACAAAAGAATAATTTATTTTAAGTGCTTAATAGAATAGAAATGGAGAAGGCTAACAGACTTAATTGGCTAAAAGATCTGCTAGGTAATAAACTAACTCTGGAATTTTAACATGTGCTTGGAGTGGTATATTATTACTATTGGTATCTGATATTACTGTTGTGGTTTATGCTTGCTTTCCTCTTTGCTATAGAGGGTAGTTATGATTTCATTATTTGATACTTCATTGACTCTTCTAGTAAACAGATTAACTAATGAAACGTCTCTGTTCATTTAATAGTTAGAGATGATTGCCATGGAAAATCCTGCAGACTTGAAGAAGCAATTATATGTTGAATTTGAAGGAGAGCAAGGGGTAGATGAAGGAGGTGTTTCCAAAGAATTTTTTCAGCTGGTTGTGGAAGAAATCTTCAATCCAGATATTGGTATGTGTTCTAATAACTTGTTAATTTATCAGATTTTTCCCACAAAATATTGGACCAGATGATCTGTCAAGGTCCTTTCCAACCTAGGCTGTTCTGTTTGTGCAGTGCCTTTCTATATCTGCTGGTGCCTCTTTTTTTTTTTTTTTTCTGAAGCTCTCCAGGTTTCTTGGTGGTCATGAGTGTGCTTGACCCAGTGATACTCACTGTCATCTGCAGTCGTTGTCCTAAGGAATGATGATGAAAGGAATAACTGTGTATAGTCAGTGGAAGCTTGTTTAGATATGAATCAGTAGTATAGGGTTTCTTTGCAGGGCTCTTTTGTCCTCTCACCTGTTTTGCTTTGTGATTAGCTTCTAGAATTAGTAATCAAACCAGAGGAAGAGCTTCTGCAATAAAACCAGAGTAGGACTATGGTGAGTTTTTGAGTCATTTCCTCCCCTTCCACCAGCTGAAAATTTGATAGTCTCAAAAGACTAAAATGTGACAGTAGTGTTGAATTTGATTGTAGTTATGAATTAAGAGAAACTTTGCATTGGAGCCAAAGTTTTAGATTGTTTTTTACAGTCACACTTCCATCTCATTCTTTTCTCTTGCTTCCTGCACCATTCTTCTATGCTTCTGTCTTGATACATACAAGGACATGCTGCTTGTAATATGCAGCTTGTCTGCTGCTCAAAGAAGATTAAAATGTTTTAAAATTTTACAATTATGTTAGAATAGAAATGAGACCCAACATGTCCCTACACTAATTTCATAGTTTGTGAAATAGGATGTCACATTGTTGTTCCTGTAAAGGCTTTCATGAAAGAAGCTCAGCTTCTTGGGGTCACTAGTTAATTTGGGTTCATTGCACTGCTTTTTTAAAAAAGAGAGCTGTTGGGTTTTGTTTTGTAGCTTAGAAAATCGATGAAGAAGCACAAAATTAATTTTGACCAGGTTAAAAAAAGAAGTCCCCAGAGTTGGTAACAGAGTCTGAACTTTGGCACTTGCACTTCACTGTACACAAGAACAAGCCAGTTCTTGTAACGAGTGATCCATAAGCAAGTCTTACTCACCCTGAAAACCACTGTTAAAAGAGATTTGGAATCTGAAATAGTAAGTTTAGTTGGAATAAATTACAGTATAGCAAAATAAGGAAGTCTTAGTTTTTTGAAGTTGTATTTCTAAAACGAAACGCAGTATAGACTTGAGTTTATCCAAACAGAAGTTGTGTGGAATGTCTACATTGAAATACCCCCATTTAGAAACTGAAGTCTGATTCATCTAGATCTAGCCAGTGTATATACACTCCCTGCATGTAAAGATGGGTAATAGATGTGTATGCATGTTTTACATTTTAAGTCTGTATTCAAATTACTAAGAAAAACTATGTACACCCTATTCATATCAGCTTGGGGAGAAAAAAACAATTGCTTTTGACATAAACATGTAAAAGCAGAAAATGTAGCTTGCATTCGCAGTCTTTTCTTGTGTGCTTGTTACGATGCACTGCGGTGTAAGCTTACACACCATATACACCAAATGTGACTCTGGCAAAAATTTTATTTACTAGAGAAAGTGAAGGAAGTCCTGTAAATGGGATTTAAAATGTCTGTCCTCTGATAGGGACGTGTGGAGTGTTGTTTATTGCTGTAACAGTTTCTTTTGCTGTTATATATTTTCATATGAAATAATCTTAGTTTGACTTAAAGAAGGAATTCTAATGTTTTGTCTGAGTTATGAACAAGTCACCATGGTACAACAGAAGAAAGAATAATTTCATATAAGATTCCTAGCAGGAATATACAATTTTTTTCCCTTATTGCAGCTTTAAGTTTCTTCTGGTGTTTATTATGATTTTAATGTGTTGTAGCCTTAATTTCGGTCAATGAATAAAATACTGCATTTCACATTAAAGTATTTCCAGATGCAGGTCTGGGTAAACTGTTAGTCCTTCATTATTAGATATTTACTGGGGTTTTGGTTTTGACTAACTCTCCTATCACATTGCAGAAAGCACTAGTCATCATTATTTTTTTTTTTTGTACCAGTAATCAAAGGTTTTGGTCAACTCAGAAAATGGAATACAGGCTTGAATTCAATGTTTCTCCTGTATATGCTCATGTCGCTCATCTATTTCTGATTTCCATTTACATTATCTGATGTTAGTCTGTTACTTGTTTGCTCTCCTATTAGTTGACCTTGTCCTAGTACCTTACTGAGATGAATAATCTTCCCTTTGAAGGAATAGGCAGATTTTCAGAGTTTGCAGTTCACTTCCTTGCGCTGAATGAGAATTCACTGTTGACTGAAGCTGACATACTGTTTTCAGTATTAGGAGTAACTTTGTGGCTCCATTTGTATGGCTTTGTAATCAATTTGAACATCTCCATAGGTTGTAAGTGTAACTTGAAGAAATTACAAAATAAATCTTTGTGGCATATGCAGTTCATGGTCTTTACCACATGCATCTGACTTCTGGTGTGTTGGGAAAAGGGAGCCTGGGCACATTTCTGTAGGTTCTTCCTGGAAATCACAAGATTTAGCTGTACAGGCAACAAGTCACTGGGGTTATGCTTGTCCAAAGTGGTCTCTCTCATCTTAGTTCTATGGGGTTTGCATTTGTCTTCATTCAGTGTCTAGTCAGGTGAGCAGTGGATTTTCTCTGGGACTCAGTAGTTTATAAGCTGTTTTCATAAACAAGAGCTTGCTAAAGCTGAAAGAGTGAGGTGGTCTTTGACTTTTGCTTGACTGTATAGTCCTGTCTGCTCCTGCCAGCTGCTGACATCTGCCTCTTCAGCTGTTTAAAGCCTTCTGTGAAAGCACTCAGCTTGTGAACTTGGCAGGAAATTGGTCACCTGAAATAGTGAGCTGAATCAGATGAAGGGATAGGGGAGCAAAGCATAAACCTCTCCATTTCAACACTGATAAGCTGTTACAATTGCAGCCTGTCCTGTGAAACAGTCCCATTTGTTTTCCACTCAAGTTATGATGCATGTGATAGCTGCAAGAGTGGACCTTGTCAAGTACCTTTACATTAACAAAAGTCAATTTAATATCTAATGCTAAGATTGTATGTGATAGTTAATCCCTGCTCCACCATCACAGCCTGCAATTCAGCAGTGCGTAGTCTTTTCCTTTGCTGGAACTGGCCTGGAAAGGCTATCACTTTATGGTGATTGGGAGTTCTTAAGAATCATTACATCTATGTTCTTTTCTCACTGTTGCATGTTGACAGTGTAGGTGGTATATGTGCAATTGCAGTGGGGCATTGCAGGATGTTGTATCACAGGTTTCCTGCATATTTTCAGTGGTAACATAAGTAAGGATATTTTGAGCAGCTCCAGTTACCATAAGGTAAGTGACTGCTCTTTGCTATTAAAGTCAGTACAATGTTAAGTTAAAACATGTTTTAGAGGCATTCTAATGCAAAGGAATTTCTAATGGTACATTTTACCTGTAATTTTTATTGAACTGTAACAATAATTGTTCAACATCATTTTTTTACAGGGATGTTCACGTATGATGAATCCACAAAACTGTTTTGGTTTAATCCGTCCTCTTTTGAAACTGAGGGTCAGTTTACACTGATTGGCATAGTGCTTGGTCTGGCTATTTACAATAACTGTATACTGGATGTACATTTTCCCATGGTTGTCTACAGGAAGCTTATGGGCAAAAAAGGAACTTTCCGTGATCTGGCAGACTCTCATCCTGTAAGTTCATTATATTCTTTGAGTTTATTAAAGTATTTTCCCTGCAATAACTTAATTTAGATTTACATTAAGCACAAGATCGCTGTCAAAAGTGGAAGTGAAAGAAGCAGTGTGTGAAGAGTCTATTTTTGTTGAAATATTTTAAGTTCCCCTATTGCACCTGGTTTGGAGTAAACAGACTTGTCAAGTCAACAAACAGGACTGGGTATCAATAAAGCTTTGTTGTCTTTTGGTGTGGGTTTTTTGTTTTCTTTTACATACTGCCTAAATTGATTAGTATCACTAAGCACTGTTAAGCATAAACGATTTTTTATAATATCTTTCCAAAGAGACTTCTAAAATTAGGCTGTTCATTTGTAGAAATAGATTTTTACAAAAAGTAGGAAAACAACAATAGACATGCAGAGGTGTAATGCTCCTATTAGGTTTTTGTCTAGAGCAGGAACAGATGAGGCAGTTCTGGAATATCCCTACAGTTTGGGAGTAGTGATCAGCATCTATCTTCCCCTACCTCTCCCCAACCATTGGCCATACTAAAAAGCTAAGCTGTGGCATGCTTTAGTAGACAGATAGACCATAGGAGCAGGCATGCAAGATGTTGTGGTCATGTTCCATCTTCACTTAAAGATCACTAGCAGTTTTTTCTCATACTTGATAATGAGTTAATATGCATCATTTGATTTCAAAGGGTGGGATATTTCCCTTTTCACATGGAGTTATGCAAGACTTTCAGTTACTCAAAGAGAGTAAATTGCACTGTTTAAAAATAGCTTGCTTTTGGTTTAATCAGGAAATGAGGTATGTAATCAAAAAAATTATATCCAGTCTGCTTTGGATAGTTGTATACAACAGCAGGGCAGCTTTTGACTACTTCCTCTGTAAAATGATATTGAGAAACAATGTTCCCAGTTTCCTGTAATTTTTATTACATGCCTCAAAGGTTTTTGATGGAAAACCTGGATTTATTTCTGTGGAGCAAGGCAGTTGAGGCATTTATTAATTTTTCTCCTACTCTTAAGGTTTTTTTTTCTCTGACACCTATGGACACTACCAATGGTTCCACGTTGAGTCATTTTTCAATGCAAGGTATTAAAGGTTCTGTGAAAGAAACGGATCCAGATAGCGAGAGGATGAGGCTTACATGTAAATTTCAAATAATTAAAAAATTGAAAATTTATTGCTTCTACTTCATTATAAAAATATAGTTGTGTTCAATTGTTGCTTTTACTTTCGCTTTGCATTCCTCACTCCTGCACCTCTGTCTCAGCCAAATAATTGTTCCTTTTCTGCGTAGTCTTTGGTTTCCAAGCGGGTCTTGGACTTTTCCTAAGGCATAGCAGGGAGGGAGGCCAGTTGCTCTTTGAACAGAGGAAAGTATTCTGGGCAATTTCAGATTACACTTGGCAGATTCTGATCTAACTCATGAAATTTTTTTTCTTTTTTGGGGAAGGCAGAAGATGTGTTTGTGTATGTGTTCTTACTTTCCTGACTGCCCTATCTGTATTGCTTCAAGGTTACTTCATAGTTTCCCTTGAGTAGGAGATAGAAGCCTGCTGTATGAATTTTATTTGATATAAAATCACAGAACGGCAAGAGTTGGAAAGTACCCCTGGTGCATTGGACTAGATGATCCCCCAGCTAAAGCAGCCTCACCTAGACCAGGTTGTACAGGATTGTGTCCAGGCAGGTTTTGAAAGTCTCCAGAGAAAGACTTCACAATCTCTGGCACCCTCAATGTAAAGAAGTTTCTTTTTGTGTTCAGGTTGAACTCCCTGGATTCTGATTTGTGCCCATTGGTCCTTTTCCCATCACTGGGCACCACTGAAAAGAGACTGGTCCCATCTTCTTGAGACTTGCCCTTTTAAATATTGAGAAGATCCCCTCTCAGTCTTCTCCAGATGAAAGAGTCCCAGGTGTCTCAGGCTTTCCTCATGAGAGAGATGCTTCAGTCCCATGATCATCTTTGTAGCTCTCTGACTTTTGCTGGTAGTCCCCTGTACCTCTTGAGCTGGGGAGCTCAGAACTAGACACAATACTCCAGATGTGGCCTCATTAGAGCAGAGTAGAGGGGAAGGAGTACCTCCCTAAACCTGCTGACCACATTCTTCATAGTGGACTGCTGACTCATGGTGAACTTGCTGTCCACCAGGACTCCCAGGTCCTTCTCGGTAGAGCCACTTTCCAGTAGGTCAGTCCCTAACCTGTACTGGTGCATGAGGCTATTCCTCCCCAGGTGGAGGACTCTACCCTTGCCTTTGTTGAACTTCATTAGGTTCCTCTCCACCCAGGTCTGCAGTCTGTTCAGCTTCCACTAGCATCACAGCTTTCTGGTGTCTGTCACTCCTCCTAGTTTTGTATCATCAACAAGCTTTCTGAGGGTACATCCCATCCCTTAATCCAGATCACTGAAGATGCTCAACAAAACGGGAAGCAGTACTAACCCCTGGGTAACACCATGAGCTACAGGCCTCCAGCTAGACTGCTGCTGACCACAACCCTTTGAGTGCTGATTTTCAGCCATTCTCAATCCACCTCACTGTTCTTTGATCTAACCCACACTTCCTAAGCCTACCAATAAGGATGTGTCAAAAGCCTTGCTGAAATTGAGGTAGACAAATCCACGCTCTCCCCTCATCTACTGAGCTAGTCATGCTATCATAGAAGGCTGTCAGATTGGTCAAGCATGATTTCCCTTTTAGAATCCATACTGACTGCACCTGATAACATTCATTTTCTCCACATGCTTAGAGATGACTTCCAGAACAAGGTGTTCTGTCACGTTTACAGGGATGGAGGTGAGGCTGACTGCCTTGTAATTTCTCAGGTCCTCCTTGCCCTTTTTGAAAACTGGAGTGACATGTGCTTTTCTCCTGTCCTCTAGCATATCTCTTTTAGAATAGAATTAACCAGGCTGGAAGAGACCTTTGAGATAAAGCCCAACCTATCATCCAACACTATCTAATCTACTAAACCGTGGCACCAAGCACCCCCTCAAGTCTCTTCCTAAACACCTCCAGTGATGGTGACTCTACCGCCTCCTTGGGCAGCCCATTCCAATGGCCAATCACTCTCTCTGTGAAGAACTTGTTCCTAACATCCAGCCTAAACCTCCCCTGGTGGAGCTTGAGGCTGTGTCCTCTTGTTCTGGTGCTGGTTGCCTGGGAGAAGAGGCCAACCCCCACCTGGCTACAACCTCCCTTCAGGTAGTTGTAGACAGCAATAAGGTCTGCCCTGAGCCTCCTCTTCTCCAGGAGAAGCAACCCCAGCTCCCTCAGCCTCTTCTCATAGGGCTTGTGTTCCAAACCCCTCACCAGCTTTGCCCTTCTCTGGACTCGTTCCAGCAACTCAACATTTTTTTTTCCTAAACTGAGGGGCCCAGAACTGGACACAGTACTCAAGGTGTGGCCTAACCAGTGCTGAGTCCAGGGGCAGAATGACCTCCCTGCTCCTGCTGGCCACACTGTTCCTGATGCAGGCCAGGATGCCTTTGGCCCTCTTGGCCACCTGGGCACACTGCAGGCTCATGTTCAGCCTACCATCGACCAGTACCCCCAGGTCCCTCTCTGCCTGGCTGCTCTCCAGCCACTCTGACCTCAGCCTGTAGCACTGCATGGGGTTGTTGTGGCCAATGTGTAGAACCCAGCACTTGGATGTGTTAAATCTCATGCTGTTGGACTCTGCCCATCTGTCCAGCCTGTCATGGTCCCTCTGCAGCACTCTTCTACCCTCTAACATATCAACACCTATGTGAGAGACTAAAGCTTGCCTCTCTGGATGTGACTCAACAAAGATAAAATCATCTTTGCTGCTTGCCCAGACAATAGCTGATGTATATTGGGCAGAGCCACTGGAAGGATTCTTGGGGAGGTGCAAAGATGACAGTGCTCACTGGACCACAGCTGGTCTGACAACAATGGACTGAGGCCACCCTTGGGAATATGCATAAGACAAGACCCATCAGGTACCCTGGAAAGGGAGGATGGTGAGACAATGGATTCACTACCTCGCCCCTGATTTCCTGAGGGACAATACTTGGACACATACCTAAGGACTAAAACCTGTATAAAAGACTTGAGCAACTACTGGCTCAAGAGAAGGAAAACACAGGTGAAGAAGAACACAGGAGGACAATGCTGCTGAGAAGGAAAAGCCTGGGGCAATGTTGCTCTGAAGAAAAAACTGAAAGAAAAATGACAGAGGCATTACCATGAAGCCTGGAAGAAGCAGAACCCTCTCTCCACTTCCTAAGTTCCACCTGTTGCAACTCATGGAGCTGAAGAGGCTGCCCAGAGGACCACATCTCTTCTACAGCCAAGGCCTCAGCACCCTTTCTCTACAGACCCAACATCTCCTGCAGCACCTTTCCTCCACAGACTCAAACTGTCTTGGGGGTGTGATGGGTGTGGTAAAATAATTCCTTTCCTCTTCTGTTTTCTCTCTCTCCCCTTCTGATCCATCCACTTTATTTATGTAATAAATAGTCTAGCTATTGATATTTTGGCCTCATTTGTGCCTTTCATTTCACAACACAGGAATATTCAAAAGAACTGAGTCTCTTTCTCTCTCTGGACCGAGACAACCTGCCCCCCCCGCTTGGTGTCATCTGTAAACTTACTGATGATGGACTCAATAACCTCATCCAGATCATCAATAAAGATAGTAAAGAACATGGGGCCCCGCACTAATCCCTGGGGGAAACCACTAGTGACTGGGTGCTAGCTGGCTGTGGCAGCATTCACCACCACTCTCTGGGTTTGGCCCTCCAGCCAATTCCTAATCCAGTGCAGAATGCTGCTGTCCAAGCTATGAGCTGACAGCTGGGCCAGGAGTTTGCTGTGGGGGATGGTATTTTTGTCCATGATCTTTCAAAAGTGATGGAGGATGGCTTAGCAGTAACATCAGTCAGCTACTACAGCACCTGTAGGTACATACTGTCAGGGCCCATGAATTTGTGTCTAGCTTGCTTAGATGATCTCTAACCCTTGACCAAAGGAGAGTTGTCCTTCCTCCATTTTTTCTCTTACCTCCAGAGGCTGGGGTTCAAGAGGGCTGGTTTTCACAGTGAAGAGTGAAGCACAGAAGGCATTTGGCAATTCTGCCTTTTTCCTGTCTTCCATCACCAGGGCACCCATCCATATTTTTTCCAGTCTTCCTGTTCATATTGATGTGCTTGAAAAAGCCCTTCTTGTTGTCTTCTACATCTTTTGCTAGGTTTAATTCTAAGAGGGTGTTACCCTTTCTCATTGCATCCCTACATACTTGCAATGTTTCTATATGCTACCACGTGGCCACTCCTTTTTTCCACGTGCTGTAAACTTCTTCCATCTGAGTTTTTCCAGAAGCTCCTTGCTCATCTATGCAGATCTCCTCCCTCCTTTGCTCAATTGCATAGTCCTAGGGACATACCAGTCTTGATCTTGTAGTAAGTGGTGTTTAAATATTAACCAGCTCTCATTCACCCCCTTCCTTCTAGACTCCTAATCCATGGGATTCCTGCATGCAGGTCTCTGAAGAGGTCACAGTTAGCTCTTCAATACAGTGTTTTCTCTGGTTTTAGCATATTATGTTACACTTGGAAGTTCAAAATGCTAAATGCCAGAAGTAAATGCAGTTTTAAAAGAGGAACAGGTAATCAGTTGCTCTTTATGCTGTGGGCCTGGCCATTGTGTTTAGGAAGTTTCCTGGGTACTGATAGGCTCTTCTAAGGGAGTTATCACTCATTGCTATGTCTTGTTTGTTTGGTTGTTCCTTCTTTCTTCAACATCTGCAATTGAGATTAATACACCTTTGTTTGAACTGTTATGGGAGATCTTAGGTGATGTGTCACAGAATGTAATAACCCTTTCTAAATCAGATCATTTCATGTCTTCTGGTTTTGGTCATAGAATCAATAAGGTTGGAAGAGACTTCAAAGATCGTCAAGTTCAACCTGTCACCCAAGACCTCATGACTACTAAACCATGGCACCAAGTGCCACATCCAGTCCCCTCTTGAACACCTCCAGGGATGGTGACTCCACCACCTCCCTGAGCAGCCCATTCCAACAGCTAACAACTTTCTCTGTGAAGAACTTTCTCCTCACCTCAAGCCTAAACCTCCCCTGGCATAGCTTGAGCCTATGTCCTCTTGTTCTGGTGCTGGTTGCCTGGGAGAAGAGACCAACCCCCTCCTGGCTACAACCACCCTTCAGGTAGTTGTAGACAGCAATAAGGTCTGCCCTGAGCCGCCTCTTCTCCAGGCTAAACAATGGTCAGTGAAATCTATCAAAACTGATATGATAGATATGTATTTCTTACTCCATTAGGTTCTTTACCAGAGTTTGAGAGACTTACTGGAGTATGAAGGAAGTGTGGAAGATGATATGATGATAACGTTTCAAATATCTCATACGGATCTCTTTGGCAATCCAATGATGCATGACTTAAAGGAAAATGGTGATAAAATTCCTATTACCAATGAAAACAGAAAGGTACACTCAAGTTTTTTAATGTAATCTGTAATTTTTAGATATTCTATATAGTGCTTTATGAATGTTAGTTATTGCTTATAATTGCCATAACATGGTGTAGTTGTAAGCAGAAAAGGCTTCAATGAAGCATTGATGCATACGTACTTAGCACCTGCGTGTGATGTTTCAGCTGTCTGAGAAATATTTGAGACTTGCCCTTTATTATTGCTGTGTGGAAGCTGAGCTTAGAAATATCTGTGTAGAACTACAGAATTATGTGCGTTTTGGGGTTGTGTATTTGTGGCAGATACTTCAAGTGGCAAGTGTCAAAGTACTAAGGCTTTGTGGGGGATTGTTTCCTTACAGGAATTTGTCAATCTGTACGCTGACTACATACTCAATAAGTCAGTAGAAAAGCAGTTCAAGGCCTTTCGGAGAGGATTCCACATGGTGACCAATGAATCTCCTTTGAAATATTTATTTAGACCAGAGGAAATTGAATTACTTATTTGTGGAAGTAGGGTAAGAATCCTGAATGTACCCCAGAAAATGGAGCTTTTTGATCCTAAGTGTATATATAACTTAATTAGTGGTCTTTTAAAAAAAAAAAAATTCCATCTTCTTACAGAATTTAGATTTTCAAGCACTAGAAGAAACTACAGAATACGATGGTGGCTATACAAGAGACTCTCTTATTATTAGGTAATTTCTTTTCCAATTTCTGAAAGATGAAAAGCACTTTACATTCCTGTTTCTTCATCATGAATTTTGTATTGTAAAACTGGCGGGGGGGTGGGGTTTAGTACTGGGGATGTGAGTTCACTTTCCTCAACTACTGTCACTAGAGAAGAGCAGATAATGTAACTATTGTCTTTAGCTTCCAGTGAACTTTGGTTAAGCTAACAGGATGCTTTTTTCCCCTGGGCTTTTTCTTTCTCTTTAACCATATGGTTAATTTATCTCTGGTATAAACAGGGGTGTTTCAGTAAATTACCACTGCTCTGCTGTTTTTAACCAACAAAAAAAACCCAACAAACAAACCACCAAACACTGACTTGATTGAATTGGTTGGGTAGAGTTTTCTCTAATTCAGAATCAGGTAAATTCAGTGTTTTTAATGTTCTTACTTTCTTGTCCCTTCTGACTAGAGAACACTGAGCACAGGGATCAGAGAAGTATGTTCTAGACCTTTTGCTAACAACTTAGGGATTTCTTGCTAGGGTAGAAAGTGTTTGACAGTGCCTGCATTTCTCTGCTGTAGTGTGTAAGAAGGTGGTAGAAATGCAGTGTAGTGAAACCAGTAATCCCTTAGGAAATAGCAATGGTAAAACAAAAGAAGAACCCTGCAGATGACTTGTCAGCTAAATTAACATTTGAAAGCAGTTAAACTGCAGTGTGTAGTATTTCTGATTGGTAAATATATTACTCTTAGTTTCAGTTTGCAAATGCAGCTTGTAAACTTGATGCTAAGACTGATTAGAATTACCTTGGAGGTTCAGTTACTTTTGAAAGTCTTATTTAAACCAAAGAAAATTTTCCATTTACTGACTTTTTGATTTCTTCCTTCATAGGGAATTCTGGGAAATAGTGCATTCATTTACAGATGAACAGAAAAGATTATTCTTACAGTTTACAACAGGCACAGACAGAGCCCCAGTGGGAGGCCTTGGAAAGTTAAAGATGATCATAGCCAAAAATGGCCCGGATACGGAAAGGTAAAAGGAGAAATTAAGCACAGACAACAAAACCAAACCGCTTTTGCTTTTTATTTATAATCAGAAGCAAATTCTGTGCTTTTAATTCTTTAACTTAGTTAAATCTGGGAGTTGAATCTTTAAGCAAGGTGGTTTCTCTTTACTGTCATTTTTGATTTGTGAAACCACAGTGTATTTCTTTGCTTGTGCTGCATGTTCTCAGATCTAAGTTGTCTTTTTTGTTTGTTTGTTTTTCCCACAGGTTACCTACATCTCACACATGCTTTAATGTACTTTTGCTCCCGGAGTACTCCAGCAAAGAAAAGCTTAAAGAAAGATTATTGAAGGCCATCACATATGCCAAAGGATTTGGCATGCTGTAATAAATATAACAAAAGGGATTTTAAAAAATGATGGTGATGTCCCTGTCCAAAAAGGCCATAAGATAGTGAGCTACAGTAGTCACCTGTGTTTGTGCCTCCCTTCTTTACTGGGGACATTGGGCTGGAACAGCAGATTTCAGCTGCTTATATGAACAAAATCTTTATTTTTTTTCTTTCAGCGTGAAAGTGTTACATATTCTTTCACTTGTATGTACAGAGAGGTTTTCCTGAATATTTATTTTAAGGGTTAAATCACTTTTGCTTGTGTTTATTACTGCTTGAAGTTGAGCCTTTTTGAGTATTTACAAGAAAACAAACTGTACTCTCCCGAGGAAAATATTGCCATCATTTGTAGACCATGTAACCTTCAAGTATGTGCTATATTTTTGTCCCTGTATCTAATCAAATCAAGAACTGTACTTTTTGAAGAGTTTGCTTTTGAAACTTGAAGTCTTGGAAAACAGTGTGATGCAATGACTGCTGTTCTAGCCCCCAAAGAGTTTCTGTGCAAAATCTTAAGAATCAATAAAGATGGAAGGGAGAACTTGGAATGTTAAATTGCAGCCTTGAGAACTTTACTTTAGTCACAGCACAACAATTAAAATTCATTTCACTATATGTTGTCTTCACATGTCTTGTAATAAACTGTGTTTTTAATTAGGAAACATTTCTTAGCATATGAAAGGGTAGAAATTTTAGTTACTCTTTTAAAAAAGTTTACTGGGGAAAGTGCATTTTCAACTGAACAGCTTTAGAGTAAGGAGTGAAGGTAGGAAGTTTTTGCTATATTATAAACAAAGCATGTGGAAGTGCACTTAAAATGAAGTTTTCTTAATTGCCTATTATGTTGACATTTTAAATAGACAATCCAAAGTCTTCCCTACATGTTATGTCATCACTATTTATTTAATGAATTGTTGTTCCTTCTTATCAAGGCACATGATCAGTGTTGCAACATAATCTAAAGGGACAGCTACTGTATTTTAATCTCATCTAACAATAAGCAAAATTGAACAATATTAAATATAAGGCCTACTTCATGTTGTACACTTCCAACCATTAAATAAACTGTTAGAAAGTAAGTACTAAGGTTATATTCATCTAATACATAAAGTATTCCATAGGATTTTTAATTTAACTCTTCAAATCATATCAGAAATAAATCCTTTACCTTTCGTAGTCTGTGTTTAATGTTAATTTCTCCTGTTGCAATAGATGATAAAGGGATTATGCGTTTTTAAGCGAAGCCTTAACTGGCATATCTCTTTAACAATGCAAGCTGCAGCAGATGTGCAGAGCTGAGCTTGTGCCTTGACAGTTGCTGTAACTGACTATTATCAATCCAACCCATGACTGTGTGGAATTGGCATGACAAGGCCTAGTTTTTAAATCATTGGGAAAAGAAAAGATGTCTTTGAGGACTATTCTAAAAAAAATTCTTTCTAGTAATAGAAACAGACAACTGCTATGTAACTGTGATGCTGAATAAAAACGGTGACTTTTTTTCACTATGTTTCAGTGAAAAAGCAAACAAGTTACTTCCTTACTTGGATAAATTGGATATTAAATTGTTTGAATAGAAAACATTGTACTACAGTGTAATTTGAGGGTATGTAGAACTCCACAGGAGTGGAATGTAGTGCTGTGGAGTCCAACGATGCTCTGCTTCCCTCTCAAATCCAAGCCAATGCCAGATGAAACTTGTTTGGATGAGGTGGTGGTGGCTGTCTTTTGGTCTTTGATTTTTGAGGTGACACTTAGGGCACACATTCTTGAATGTTCACTTCCTTGCCTGTCCTTGAAGAGGAAAAGACAAGATACCCTACCTCTCAGTAGGGCAGCTGACAGCAGTGCTGGTTGATTCCTTCAGCTGTGGGGCGTCTTTTACCCTGGGTGACAAGAACAAGGTTTGCTGAGTGCCTTGAGGTGTTCCATTGCAAGTGTGAGCCACATCCTGATACTGTTATGTGGTATGTACTGCTTCAGTACTCTAATACTCTTAAGCTGTATCCTTATCTCCTGTTTTATTCTGGTGTAGCTATGGGTGATGGCTGTGCCCAGTTTACTGGTGTGTAAGATTCATACTGGGTTTTTCTAGATGGGTCCAAAAGCTGGGCCGACAGCACAACTGGATGGCAATACAAAGTTCTTTAACTGGAGTGTTGACCCTGGAAGTACACTTTGTGTCTTCCTTTAGCATTAGGGCTAAATTGATATATAATTGTATTGGCCTTTAAAAGAACAAGTTCTTTTTCAAGGAATCATTTTCAGGTAAGATGTAAATACTTTGTATTTGGCAGATTTCCCATTTAAATAGCTACCATCTGCCCACAAATGCTGTTGTATTGAAACCTTATCTCCCTTGCAGTGTCGTGTGTTGACTGTCCAGGCGCAGCAGTTTATAAGGTTTAAGGTAAATAAATCCCTGAAGTCTTTAATCTGCAGCCTGCTCTCCTGCCCTACAGAAGGTCCAGTCAGTCTCCTATTGCTTGAAAGGAAAACACTGTTTTTATGATTGGTGCTTTTTCTGGGCTCCAGGCACACCCAGTATGTCTTCCACCCTCACTTAGTCTTTCAGCAGTATTTAGCAAACTTCAGGTCTACAAAGCTTATCTCCAGAAAATTAGGTGCACTTAGATGTCACTGAAATAGCTCTCTTGAATGAGACAGAAGGGGAGCCCTTCAAAGGTAGCCCCTCAGAGGTAACAGGCTGATGCCAGTGTGCTGTGGTTCTCCAATATGTTAACGAGAGAATATTTTGGTCTTCTTATGACAAACTATTCTTTGAGCATTTGCTACTGCACCCTAATAGGCTGCTGAGGTGCTTCTAACCTTGGAGCAAAGGAGACATCAGACTTTTGTCTGTGTTTTGTAGCATCATATGCCTTAGAAATGCAAGATCAGAGGAAAAGAACCATCTTAAGTACTGGACAAATGGAGAATTTTATTAGGATTTGTTAGAAATGAAGGACTAAGTTATGTTTAGCTCTTACGGATATGTTGGTTCAAAACTGCATGAATAGAGCTCACACTTCAAAAGGTGGTTTTGTTACTATAAATGTTTCAGGAACAGCCATTGGGAGTGAGCACAGTTCAGTCAACTAAGGATTAATGTTTTGTGAATTTACAACTGGGCTTATCTTCTTTTGGGCAGGCAGTAGCCTGACTCAGAACTGTGGCAGCCAAGGAGATTGTCTCCAGGCCTGTGCTTTGGGGAAAGCTGATGCTGCCATGGGCTGGCAATGAGTCCAGGGCTCCCAGCAGCTCTGTGTTACAGTTCTTGACCCATGCCTCTCACCCAACAATGGTCTTCACTGCTGAAGCAGGAGCTCCATATCATGTAGGTGTGATATACCTCATGGACTGAGCCTCTAGGTAGTCCACTGTGTGGGCAACTCAGATGCTTGCCTGTGTTTGCTTTGTGGAGCAGGGAGTAGAAGACAGACTCCCACTGCAGAAGGACAGCCCCCACAGCATCAGCTTTAAGACATTTCCTGGTACTTTGTAGCCAGTTGCCTCCAGGTACATTCTTAATCTCACGAGGGGATTAAAAATCTCCTGGTTGTCTTTTAAGAATTCTCAGGATGAAGATAGCTCAGTTGTACTCAATGTTTGATCAGTGCCTTATTTATTATGCAGAAAAACTCCAGCATTTTGTCATGCAAGACAGAGCAGAAGCTTCTTCCTTCCAAGGTTAGCTATGCAAAATCAAGCCTTTCCCAACAAGAGCTTAGATAATCATGGTTAGTCCCAGAATCACAGACTTGCGATAAGTCACCTACAGTTCCCATTTATACTACTTGTGCACAGCCTAAACTAGATTTCAGAATTAAATGATTGAAATTGTCTCCAAATTCAGAAGACCATCAGGAACATGAAATTAAGAAATTTGGGTTTAATACTGTATTGTAAAAGAGGCAGTGCTTTGGAAATAGAGTTGATGCTGCTGTTTGCCTTTAGACAGGTCACTTCTCATTCAGATGAATTCATTTGCAGAACTCATGAAATAATGGCTTGTATTTTTATCCAGTGTCTCATCTAAAGGCATCTTCAGCTGTTGATTTTTACTCCTTTTCAATGACAATATTGAAAAGTGTGTCTCACTGCTGGATTTCTCTAAGTAGTAATTTTAAAAGGTATTTGCTAGGTGACCTTAGCTGCACACTGCACAGCTGTAAGGTTTCTGTCTTCAGAGCTTTGCTGTCATTAAGTCATGATGTGAGGGGCAGACCCACAGTTGAAGAGATTTCCTGGCACATTGCATCCTGATGCACCACCTTGTCAGTGAACATGGGAATCTTCCACCCCTCCTGTTGCCCCAGAAGTTTCCAGTGCATCCTTGGTTGAGTTTCTGGTAAGTGGCATCATGGTCAACCTGAAACACAGTGGCTCGTTCACTGCAACTACGAGACCAAATGGACCAGGCGCTGCACAGGCTGTTGAGAGCTGCTGGGACAGAATACACGTGGAGCAGAAAAAGCAACTTTTGCCTTGATGCACCTGTGGATTGTGCCTCCTGTGAGCTTTTTTCTCTAAAGAGCAGAAGGTGGGACATGGTAGGTGTTGGCTTGGGGTCTCATGTTCTTGAACAGGAGGGAATTTCGCAGGCCTACAACCGCAAGTAGAAAAAGCTCATGGTCTTGGAAAGCTGCAGTATTCTTTAATTTATTTCTTTTCTGGAAAAAAAGTAGTCTGTCTTCCATTAGCCTGCACATTTGCATTTCTCTGAAACCTACTAAATGAAACATCAGTCCCTCTTGTGCAGTGGCTGGAGAAGTCACATTAGCTGGGATGGGGGGTGTAAGTGAAAGGCTAAGATGGGAAATTGGGGTGGGTTGGGAGAAAAGTGGGAAAAGAAACAATTGGAAAATGGATTTTGATTTAGACTAGGGAGCATGAAAGAAGTAGAGACTTGTTTTGGGTTTATATGGGTTTTTTAACCAAGGACAGTTGTAATGGATCTGGGGAAGATGAGGGGGTGGTAGGCAGGTGGTTCTGATCACAGATGTGCTACTTTGCAGTGTGCAGGTGTGGGTTTGTTCTGCTCTGCAGTACTTTTAGAACACATCCAGAGAGCAGCCCTGAGAAGTAGTTGGTGTTTACCTAGTACGCTTGCGTTCCAGGGATGTTTGTTGCTCCGTATGTACCCTACTCCAGGATTTCTCTGTGGGGAAACTTCTAAGAGACAAGGATATCAGAGATACAATAGAGGGTGGGAATTGATATTCTGTTTTAGGATAACAAAGGGGAATTAGGAACTGCTACATTGTCTTCCTGGGTAGATCTGTGCGTAGGTTAGAGACTACAGCAGAGCTGACTCAAAGTCAGCCAGGGATTGCTGGAGTCAGACTCCTGCCTTCAGAATGACTCACAGCACAGCTAAACTGTGAGCATCTATGCATGCAGGGATGCTGCAGCTCATTCAGGCTTGGCTGACAACTGGTACTGAGCTGTGTCAAGTGAAGATAAAAATGCACAGCTGGAAGAGTTATGGCTGAACTGTTATGTGTAAAGCTGGCATGAAGCCACACCAAAAGCTCTGGTGCATGTTCCTCCTCTGCCAGTGGATTCAGGTACAGAAAAAATCCCATAACTCTCTTCCCACTTCATCCTTTTGCTTCCAGGTCTGTGTAGTACAGCAGTGCAAGCAATGATGCTCACAAGCAACTGTCTATAAAATGGCAACTGTTTGAACGTTTTTGTGTCGTGCTGCTGCATTTGATTTCCCTATTTCTTGCTGCAAGTATTTAACAATTGAGCAGCAAGGGGTAAAGATCACATGAGCTAATGATACAGTTAAGGGAGTTTTATTATTTCCTAATATATTTTATCCCAAAAAAGGGAAGCTCAGCACTAGAATCTTTTCTAGATAAAAGCTTGCTTTCAAATGAATAATCTCTCTTGTGCTGTGTACACTGATCTATTTTTAATTCTGCTTTTTAATAGGACATTCTGGCCTCACCCATGTGGATATTTCTTGTCAGGACACAACACACTTATTTATAAATGAGCATCTGATAAGGGCTGCTCCTGGGGTAGTTGTTTTCCATTGAATCTCTGGGGATAGTCTCTTATTCCTAAACTAAACTCCCCAAGTGGATGTCCTTTTCCAACAAAATTCCTGTCAGTTGCTTTGGAGTAGGGCTGCAGCTACTGGGCTCTGCCCTGGCCAGGCTCCTATCTGTCCTGGTTGCAACAGCCAGCCCAGGTGAAAGCATCATTTCTGTGCCAGGATTTGTTCCAGACAGCAGAAGACCTCAAGCCTCTCAGGCAATCATGCTCCAGACCTACAGCTTTTTGGATAAGCAGTTTGACTTTATCATCCAAGCCTTTCTCTTGCTGCCTTTGATTTTGGAGCACAGAAGCCACCTTGGTGTCTCAGCTCTAACAAACATTTACTTCGAGTCACTTATTTCTGAGACCACCTGCTGCTACCATTGACTCCTTCAGAGGATGATTGTAGTCCATTCTTTCTTTCATGCTCTTGGCTTCTCCCAAAGGTACAGTGGGTGGCCTGGAGCCAGGGCTCAGCTGCTGTGTTCCCCTGCAGACCAGCAGTTGCAATGGGGGAAGCTGCAGGTGCAGAAGCAATGGTGATCTGCCTGCTGCCTCTGACTATTGTGGCTGCATGATTGTGGGTGGTAAAAATGGGGTATTTAAGCAGCAGCCATATCCTGCCCTTTTTTTACCTTTCCTCTGGGAATCTTCTATTCCAGGGTTGGTTGCAGCCTCTAGAGTCTCCTACTAGCTGATGGCATGATTAGTTGGTCTTATCCTCCAAGTTTCCTCTGTAATTTTTTATTTTAGTTTAACTCACTTAATATAGGTGAGAGTGAAGCCCTATAGCGCTGAAACCTGTATGGAGTAGATAGCTCTGCTTTGCTATGCAATAATTCTCCCACCCTCATTACTGGGGATGGCTAGGGATGGGAAGTGTGCTCCACCAGAGATGTCCCCATCACCCATCAGTCTGGCATGGGCCCCTTCTGGCCACCAAAGTTTAAGTGAAAATCAGTTGCAGAAAACTGCCTGGTTAATATGAAAGGGGTTTTCACATCTGCTTTCTCAAGGGTTCCAGGTCAGTGAGTCTCTTCTGTAGCAGCTTCTCTTCCCCTGTGGCAGCAAGCTGAGCTACTTGGTGCTGCAATGTTGAACTTGCATGGCTCTTTCCTTGCTCCTTCATTCTGTTTGTCCTCCTTCAGCTACCAATGTTTGCAGTTAGGTTAAAGCAGGTGAAACTGTTTCAAGGCAGTTGGCCTTCACCCTGAATTGGAAATATTTTGATTGGGGCATGTGGTGGGTTGAAGTTTCCCATCCACGTTAACCAAGTACAACCAACTCGGTAGCAAATGGAAGGTGAATTTACAAAGCGAAACCTACACTCTACAATGGAATGCAATGAATATGTACAGAATATACAGTATTTACAATATTATACAGATATTTACAATTAGAAAATAGCACAGAAACCCTCTTGTACACCCTCTGGCTTTGCCAGAGCACAGGGAAGCTGCTCCACTCCCCCCTCAAAGCCTCCTCCCCAACCTGTAACCGAAGAAAAGAGGAGCCAAGAAGAAGGAATGGTAGTTCAAAGAAGCAATGTTAGTGTTCTTATCTTTTCTCAAGGCCAGCCAAAAGCAGCTATTTATCTCCCTGACCAAAGCATAAGAGCCAAGAACACAGGAGAAAATGAATAGGAATGGAAGTGAAATGTGAAAGATGTTATGAAACAACAGCCCAATAAATCTGTTTAGAATAATCTTTAATTTTCCTTTTTACCCCAAAGAGTCATTTATTTATATTTTTCTACTTTTCTGCTCAAAATCTACAGCTGGGCCCCTCAGTTTAGGAAAGATGTTGACTTGCTGGAACGTGTCCAGAGAAGGGCAACAAAGCTGGTGAGGGGTTTGGAACACAAGCCCTATGAGGAGAGGCTGAGGGAGCTGGGGTTGCTTCTCCTGGAGAAGAGGAGGCTCAGGGCAGACCTTATTGCTGTCTACAACTACCTGAAGGGAGGTTGTAGCCAGGTGGGGGTTGGTCTCTTCTCCCAGGCAGCCAGCATCAGAACAAGAGGACACAGCCTCAAGCTCCACCAGGGGAGGTTTAGGCTGGATGTTAGGAAGAAATTCTTCACAGAAAGAGTGATTGGCCATTGGAATGGGCTGCCCAGGGAGCTGGTGGAGTCACCATCACTGGAAGTGTTTAAGAAGAGACTGGATGAGGCACTTGGTGCCATGGTTTAGTGATAGTATTGGATGATAGGTTGGACTTGATGATCTCGAAGGTCTTTTCCTGCCTGATTATTCTATTCTAAATCTTAAAGGCATAGTCTAAAACTCACAATCTACCCCTTCCAAACAATTTCATTGGCTGTTAGTACCGTCCATCTAATCTAAAACAATATCTACAATTTGTAAGTAAAGTTCACAGTCCATTCTGGCTGTCCTCAGATGTAGATGATTCAGAAGTCCAAAAACCAGGAAACAAGAAAAAAGTTTGTCTCTCTGCAGACAAGGCGAAGAAAAGAAATGGGGCCTCTCAGGGTGCTTAGGGTTCATGCAACATAGATTCTTCATGGGTTCTTCCTTTGGGCGCAATGTTGTATCTGTACAACACTCTGAATTCAAACTCTTTCAGCTAAAGTTGAATTTCTTTGTGGAATACACTGAATTTCACCATTCTCTTGCATTACGCAGTAAGTGTGACCAGCACCTTCAGCAGAAACCACTCCTCAGACAGGTTTGGCCTCTCCTTCTACCTTTTGTAGCAAATCTGAGTGTGCAGGTCCAGCTCAATTCACTGAGCCTTTACTATTTACCAGCCAGGTTGCTTGTGCTAGATGTTTCTCCCAGTTTTTCAAAGATCCACCCCCCATGGCTTTAAGAGTGGTCTTCAGCAAACTGTTGTAGTGTTCAATCTTCCCTGCAGCTGGTGCATAGTAGGGGATGTGGAATATCCACTCAATGCTGTGTTCTTTGGCCCAGTTCTTTACAAGATTGTTTTTGAAATGAGTTCTGTTGTCTGACTCAATTCTCTCTGGAATTCCATGTCTCCACAGGACTTGTTTCTCCAGACCAAGAATGGTGTTGCATGCAGTTGCATGTGGAACTGGCTAAGTTTCCAACCATCCACTGTTTGCCTCTACCATATTAAGCATGTATTGCTTACCAGAATGACAGCATGGTAGAGTGATGTAGTCAATCTGCCAAGCTTCACCATACTTGTACTTGGACCATCAGTCACTATACCACAAGGGCTTAATTTGCTTTGCCTGCTTAATAGCAGACAAATGTCACAGTCATGGATGACTTGAGTGATAGCATCCACAGAAATGTCTATGGATCTGTCATGAGCCCACTGGTATGTTGCATCTCTGCCTTGATGTCCTGATGAATAGAGAACCCACCGAGCTGAGAATATCTCACCTCAGCGTTTCCAGTCAAGATCACAGTCCGTGTCTACTTGAGAAACTCTTGCAGCTAGATCTGCCTGATGGTTGTGTTGCTGTTCCTCAGTAGCTTTGCTCTTAGGAATGTGAGCATCAATGTGTCTCACCTTCACTGGAATTCTCTCAATTCGATCAGCAATGTCCTGTCACAGGTCAGCTGCCCAAATAGGCTTTCCTTTTCTCTGCCAACCATTTTTTCCAGTCCTTTAGCCAACCCCATAGAGCATTGGCTACCATCCATGAGTCGGTGTAGAGATAAAGCTTTGGCCATCTCTCACGTTCAGCTACGTCGAGAGCTAGCTGGACAGCTTTTACCTCTGCGAACTGACTGGATTCTCCTTCTCCATCCTTCGCCTCTGCAACTCGGCGTGTTGAACTCCACACTGCAGACTTCCACCTTTGCTTGTTTCCAACAAGACGACAGGAACCGTCTGTGAACAAAGTATATTTCTTTTCATCATCAGAAAGGTCATTGTAAGGAGGAGCTTCCTCAGCACGAGTTACTTTCTCCTCTGGAGGTTTAGCACAGTTGGTACCTTCAGGCCAACTTGAGATCACCTCCACCAGACCAGGTCTTTCAAGATTTCCCATTCGAGCTCTCTGTGGTATCAGAGCCATCCACTTGGACCATCTGGCATCTGTGGCATGATATGGTGTGGAGCCTTTACCTTTGAACATCCAATTCAAAACTGGCAGTCTAGGAGCTCAAAGTAATTGTGACTCAGTTCCAATTACTTCAGAAGCAACTTGTACTCCTTCATAGGCAGCTAGAATCTCTCTGTTGGAGTATAATTTCCCTCTGAACCTCTGTAGCCTCAACTCCAGAAACCAAGAGGATGTCCATGTGTCTCACCTGAAGCTCTTTGCCACAAGCACCAGGTTGGACCATTGTCACTTGCAGCCGTGTACAAAATGTTCTTAATGTCTGGACTATCTCGGACAGGTCCCAGACCCACTGCTTGAAATACTTCTTGTTTTATCTGGTCAAAGGCTGCTTGTTTTTCAGGTCCCCAGTGGAAACTGTTTCTCTTTCAAGTCACATCATACAGAGGTTTCACAACCTGACTGTATCCAGGAGTGTGCAGTCTCCAAAATCCCACTATCCCCAAGAAACGTAGGGTCTCTTGCTTGTTCATGGGACTTGCCATGGTAGAGACTCTATTTACCACATCCACTGGAATGTGTCGGCGTCCATCCTGCCATCGCACTCCCAGAAACTGGATCTCTGTGGTAGGTCCTTTCACCTTGTCTCACTTAATGGTGAAACCTACTTTCAGGAGTATGTCAATGATTTTGTTACCTTTCTCGAAGACTTCTTCAGCAGTTTTACCCCAAACGATGATATCATCGATGAACTGGATGTGTTCTGGAGCGCCGCCTTTCTCCAGAGCATCGTGGATCACTGCATGACAGATGCTTGAGCTATGGATCCAGCCCACTGGCAATCTGTTAAAAGTGTACTGGATTCCTCTCCAGGTGAAAGCAAGCTGAGGCCTGCATTCCTCTGCTATGGGAATAGAGAAAAATGCATTAGCAATGTCTATGGTAGCATACCATTTGGCCTCTTTGGATTCCAGCTCATACTGCAGTTCCATCATGTCTGGTACTGCTGCACTCATAGGTGGTGTCACTTCATTCAGGGGCACGGAAGTCAACTGTCAGATGCCAGTCTCCATTCTGCTTTCACACAGGCCACACTGGACTGTTGAAAGGTGAATGAGTTTTGCTAATGACTTTGACTTTCCAACTGACAAATCAGATTCTGAATGGGCAACAAAGAGTCACAGTTGGTTCTGTATTGTCTGTGATGCACAGTCTGAGAAGCAACCGGCAATTTAATGTCCTCTGTCACATGTTGTCCCACAGCTGCAGATTCATCAGAAAGCTCAGGTCTAATAGACAGCTTCAATTTTTCTCCATCAATTTCTACAGATGCTACTCCAAAAGCCCATTTGCAACCCTTAGGGTCTTTGAAATGCCCTTCTCTCAGAAAATCAACTCCCAAAATACAAGGTGCATCAGGTCCTGTCACAACAGTATGCTTCTTCCACTGTTTACCAGTTAAAACTTATATCAACTTGTATCTTAGTTAATTCTTGACATCCACCAGTGACTCCCAGAATAGTCACAGGCTCTGATCCCTGATAATTTGATGGCATTATGGTGCACTGAGCTCCTGTGTCAACCAAGGCCCTGTACTTCTGAAATTTTGAAGTGCCAGGCCACTGGATGTACACATCCCAATAGATTATCTCCATTATCCTCCTCCTCCTCCCCCTGGCAGGAGGCAGGGCACCCCTAATTACGGGGAACACATCTGCCTGTGCAGTTTGCACAGTGTTAGAAGTGGAATCACTGTTGGAGCTATTGTTCTGGGAAACCGAGGAAGTAACAGCTACCCTTCTGGTATTGCTACTCAGGCTCTGTCACACTGCAGTTCCCTTAGTCTCCTGAAAAGATCAGAGGTTGGTTGACCATCCTGTCTGTTAGAATAGAGTCACACAGCCTAAAACTGTCACACCTTCCATGGAATCCTAAACCCTGGACTACCATGGATGAGAGAATTAAGCGTCTGAGAGAATTTGCTGTCAGAGAGGTACTCCATGGTAACCATGGAACTCTGAATCCTGATAAAATTCCTGTAGGAACTGGTCTTGCTAAAAAGCTCATCAAACTTGCTCCTCCTAATTATGCAAATATTCTGGCAAGCAGAATTGTGGCAAGAAATTATGGTGGAGCTCCTCCTACAGTTGGCCATTTCACTGACCAAATGAGATAATTGGAGGATAGTCTCACATGTGTTTCTTTGGTTTCAGCCATTGAAACTCTGGAAAAATTGAGAATTGCATGTCATTGTGCTTGTAAAATACAGCCTTTTTCATCTGCTTCTCTGAGTTAGCTGTGGTTGTGTGGAGGGGTAGTTGAACTTTCTCACTACCACAGGAGGTCATCTATGGATAGGTATCTCATAACAGCTGCCAGAAAAGATGTGTCCACAGAGAAACCTTACCAATATGTCTATCTATTCCACTATCTTTTGAGAGGGTTCCAAGCTGAGATGCTGACTTGTCTCCCACTATTAAAGCTGGTGCACCTGTATCAAAACACCTGCCAAGCCAGGCTGGATTTGTCTCATTCTCTCCTCTGATGTAATCCTTTCTCACATGCCTAATTTCCTATCTAGGTGAGTTTGCTGTTTGGATGTCATCTTGTTCATCATCTGTCTCATCTTCTTGAAGTGGCTGTCCCCATAATCCTGCTGCTGCTCTTCTAAGGACCTCTTTAAGTTCAGAAGCACCTCCATTAACTGCTGCCCTACCAGAACCTGTATTCTGTCCTGCATCTCCACTATTCAGTGATGATCTCAATTCAGCTATTTCTTTAAGGCAAACTTTCTCTCTGTCCTCTGAGGGATCTCAGCAGAGGGATCTTGCTGTTCCCCTGAGTCTGCTCCCATCTCTGGCTTGCACCTGCCCTTTCTATCCAAAGCTGCAATTTGTTTAACTGGCTCTGTGTTTGAATTTACAGCAGGCTTAGCAGAAACCCTGGGAGTTTGCAAGGAGGCAGCATTGGCAGGCAGGTTTTGAGATCCAGCTGCTGTTGCAGAGGTCATCTCCAGTCCTGCTGCTGCAGGAGGAAATGATTTTATCTCTCTAATGGCTGCCAGTGAAACTGTGGCTGCCATCTTAGTTGCTGCCATTGTGGGCTGCATTTGCCCCCCTGCCACTGGCTGAACAGCAGAACTGCTGGTGGTCGCATTGAGAGCTGCCTTACCGATAACTCCTCCCTGCCTATTCCTGGCTGTTTCCCCTGTCTCTTCATCACTAGAAATCTCTGGATTCAAATTAGGACTGCTTCTCCCACTCCTATGCCTACTGCATCTAAAAGTAGAACACTTACTAGCTGCTCGTCTCTCCTGCTACAGTGCAATTACCAAGAACACAACTATTATCACCAACAGTAGGTTCACAGCAAATAAATCACTTTTGTCCTGGTTGGGCATGACCAGGCCCAAACAGGTTTCAGTAAGAGCCCCTAAGAAGCAGGGGGAGATAAAAGAAAACATGCACAGAGACTTGTCCAGACTTGCCAGCAACATAAAGTCAGCAAACCTGTTTGGCAGGTACCCTGACCACTCACCACTGTGCTGATGCTCAGAAGGTGATTGGCTAAGTTTCAAATCACTTTTCTGCCAGTGGACAGTTTTGTTTCAAAAGCAGTTAAATAGAGGGGTTCTTTAGTAACCCTTCCCTTTTTTCCTCTTGGCTCCTGCCCATCTCCCAGCCTGCTGGCTGTGTGCTACTCTCCCATCCCCCTCCAGCACTCACCACGCAGTTCCAGTTTTACTTTGTTTGGACAACTTTTCCTTGGCTTTACAAAAATTATACCGAGAACAAAATTCTGGATTATAAATTTTCCTGAATGCTGCTCTCAACACCGCATCTTGGACTGATCAGAATTTTCCGGACAATGTTGCTTCCATAAGTGATCCTGGTTATTGACTTCATAAAAGCATATTGGACATTGATTTCCTTCTTTCTGCCTTTGCTTTATCAGGAGCACCGAGTCAGGAATTGCAGCTCCTCGCTCTCCCTTCAACTTTGATATCAGGAGTGTAGTTACTTTAATCGAATCCTTCCTCTACCTAAAGTGTTCATATCATTAGTATTACCTATGTTTTGTGTAAGTAATTCCCCACCGGATACACGAACCTAAACAAATTGTAAATAAGTTTATGGACGTTTGGCGCAGAAGTTTATTATTAATAAATTTATTAATAGTTTTATTAATTGTCCCACTTATCAAACATTAGTAACCTTTTTATTGATCATTTCAACTTTGGAATCCCAGCTGCTACTGCTCACATAACTTTCACCTACAGGAATGCTACATTCATATATTTATTCAGGTAAAGTAGTTGTAGTCCCATTCCCATATTTCTTAAGCCAAAAGAACCCTAGAAAGTGATCATACAACAGTTGCAATTTGTACTTAAACCAAAGGTACAATTTATATACCAGATATCTTCCCAGCTTATCAAACATTAGCCTGATACACCATTTGTAAATTATCACCATAAGGGCAGAATATATCAAATGCCACAGAACCCAAAACAGCTTCGTTTTGCTTCCTTAAGTCTGAGCAGGGATTAAGCAATTGCCCCACATTGAATAGGCACCAATTATTTTGTGTTATGTGGTGGGTTGAAGTTTCCCATTCACATTAATTAAGCACAACCAACTCAGTTGGAAGCAAACAGAAGCTGTATTTACAAAGCAAAAACTACACTCTACAATGGAATGCAATGAGTATGTACAGAATATACAGTATTTACAATATTATACAGATATTTACAATTAGAAAATAGCACAGAACCCCTCCTATACCCTCTCTGCAGGGAAGCTGCTCCACTCCCCCCTCAAAGCCTCCTCCCCAACCTGTAACAGAAGAAAAGAGGAGCCAAGAAGAAGGAATGTTAGTTCAAAGAAGCAAAGTTAGTGTTCTTATCTTTTCTCAAGGCCAGCCGGAAGCAGGTATTTATCTCCCTGAGCAAAGCAGAACAGACAAGACAACAGAAGAAAATAAAAGGAATAGGAATGGAAGTGAAAGGTGAAAGATGTTATGGAACAACTGCTCAGTGAATCTGTTCAGAATAATCTTTCATTTTCCTTTTTACACCCAATAGTCATTTATTTATATTTTTCTATTTTTCTGCTCAAAATCTACAGCTAACTTTTAAAGGCATAGCCTAAAACTGCCATAGGACAGCACCTCTGTGAGTCTGCTGGTAGCTGGGAGCCTCATCCTTTCTGTCAGTACTCTCATCTGAATGACACATGGAGAAGTCTGACTAGAAATGACGGAATAAATTTGCTGTAGTGGCAGCTGATGTGCTTGGAAAGGCATGAAATGCTTTCCTAGAAAAGTGCTGCAGCTTTTTGTTGCTAGACATAAGCTTTTTTTTAATTAACGTTCATGCAAATGGGATTGGAGGCAGCTGTGTTACTGAAAGGAGATGAAGTGTTGGGTTTTCAGTAGTCAAAATCCATTAAAAACCCACCTCTGGATCATTTCTTTCATCACAGAGTGCCCAAAATTGCTGCTGTAAGAGAAGGTCCCTTGAGTCAAGCATTCATTGGATACTGTGAACAAGAAGCCCCAAGGACTTGCTTGAAACAGCCTAAATCTAAAAATAATTTGAAAATCATGGGAATCTCGCTGAAGCTTCTTGAATTATCTGCCCTGTTCTGTGAGTAAAATATTTGTCCTTCAATGTGGAACTGGCAATCAGGTATCCTTTAAAAAAAAGGGGATCTTTTCAGCAGGGACAGTTTGATTTATCAGCCCTGGAGGTAAGCTGTCCCCCCAAACAGAAAAATTCCTTTCATGCTTCTTTATCTTCTCTGGTAAAAGGCAGGTAGCGCCCATTGTTTCTCACTGTGCTACCCACCTGGAGGGGCTGCTCAAGCGTAGTGACTGTTTTGGGGTGGCTCCCTTTCTAGGGCTATGGTAGGGGCAGTAGAAACAGAATGGTTTTGAGGAGTTCTTGTCAGGATGCTAAAGATGTGACATGTCAAAACAGAAAAAGGTGAGAAATTAGTAGCTGTTCATCAAGCTGCCTGTCAGTCCAGTGATGCTTTCTCAGTTACCTTGTTGCAGGAAGATTGGTATCAGCCAGTACAAATGTTAAGGAAAGAAAAATTAAATAGTAAGCATTGGTAAATTCCTTTGATGTTTCTTCACTTCTGGTTTTAGTAACCTACCCACAATTTACCTATACAACTAAGACAGGGCTCTATTAGAGGTGGACAGTTTCCTTTTGGGAAGACAGCCTTATCATGGGAGCTGTAGCCACTGGCACTGCATCCTGCACTCTGCCTTGCAGAAGTCAGGAAGAAATGGTAAGAGATGATGAAGAAAGAAAAATATTTGTGAGGACAGTTACTTTATCTGGAGTAAAGGTAATGGTTTTGTTCTTCCTTGAAGCTCCAAGTGTACCCTGCTGTCCTGCTCTTGAGCCTGCAGAAACCAGTGTTGCCTAAATAACACAAGTACACCCTCACTCTGCTCTAAGGATTGCAAGTGCAGAACAACAGAATTTTATGTTCCACAGTGAAGCTGTGAGGGCATTTGGCAGCAACAGGCCTTGGCCTTTGATTTTTGAGCTGGAAGCAGTTACAGAATCCGAATTTCATAAACAAAAGTCCTGGCCATTTTTAGCCCCAGAGGTTGTTCCTCCAGGCTTGTATGCATTTCTCTCCCCATCTACCCAAGGCAGAGTAGAAGGGAGCAGGGGTTTTTCCATCCTTCTAGTAAGGACTCCTCAGACAGCATTCTCCTCAGCCTCTGGACTGGGGGGAGCCGGAGGGGGCAGGATTACCAGATCAATGTCTTCCCTCGGGAAAGCTGCCACAGCTAAAAGCTTGTACTTTAGCTGCCTGTACAGTTGCCAGATCCTTTTAGCACATAATTCATTTTGCTCTCAGGGATGCACAAAGGGTTTTTATGAATGCCTAATTGTGTAAACAAGAGTTTGATTCTGTCTGTTCCAGGATGGAAACATTAACAGAAGAGCCAGAGGACTTTGAAGACAAGTACAAATGAATATAATCTCACACCTTCAGGATGAAAAGCAGCTGCTAGTAAGCCTGACTCTATTATCTCGTTGGACAACCTGGACTAAATTTGGCCCATCAAACCCTCTCTCATCATTGCTATTAGCAGCAATGCAGAAGTAGATGTTTTCTAAACAAGCACTGTATGGGCCAGCTCAGAGAAAACACTTAGACTTTTATGGGCAACAGGAAAATAAAGTTTGTTTCTGAATGTAAAGCAGAGCCCTCTCTGGGTGTACATTAATAAATATTTGGCAGGAATAAAACTGAAGTAGATAGCTGAAAGAAAAGGATTAAATGCAGAGCTGTTCCTTCTCAGGGCTGTTTCTGCAGAAAGCTGCACCATCAAGCTAAATCCAGTCTTCAGCTGCATGTGCGAAGGAGACTGTGCAGATACAGGTGCAGTCAACCACCATCTCTGTTGCAATTCATTGAATTTTTCAGAGCAGAGCTTTCTACTGTCAAAACTTTAAGATACGAGCAGGGGGTGAGGGAAAACAGATGGGGTGCTGCTGCTGAGAGCACTTCAGAGAGCAGCAAGGCTTGCTGCTAGGGAGCAGGGCCTATGAGTTCAGGCCCTTGCTGTGGGAAAGCTCACTCCAAGCAGCGCTTGGAGCACAGTAGTGCTGCTGCTACCCCAGCTTTATTCTACTTTTGTATCTGCAGCAGATGTTCAGATAGCTGGGGCCTTGTCCATTGGTTGTCTGGCTCAGCAAAGGCCCCCTGGAGCAACAGTACCACACTGGGGGGGGGGGGGGCTTGCTTTGGCATTTTGATGCTGCACCTGTGCAAAGTGAGTGCTGTGGCCATTAAACCTGTTTGCAGCTTCAGGGCATATGCTCAAATGCTGTCTAGGAGCTGTCCCATTCCTCCTTATTGTAGTGCCTGACGCCTTAGAGGGGGTGAGGATGTGATTCTGGGTGGTATGTGTGTGCAAGTAGCAGAAAACTGTAGTTTTATTTCTGCTGGACAAGGCACTATCCTCACTGTGCCACCCTGCATGGAGATAGGAAAGAAGAGAAAAGGAGATGGGTGGCAATGCACAAGGAGCCAGTGGGCAAACAGGATCATGGTTAAAGTCTCATGTCTGTGTGGTACCTGAAAATAGTGATGGTGTCAAAACTGGACATGGGCCCAAAGCTTTGTGCAATCTGCCCTGTGGTGAGGAGAGAACATCACCATTCCAACTTGATTTTCTGTTGCTCCAGGTCTGTCTTCCAGCTAATGATTTTCTTGGATGTGTAATACTGGCATGATCGAAGTCTGCCATGAAATGCTAAAATCCAGAGGGATATGGATAAGAGAAAACACTGTTTCTTGAATGTTACCTGAAATATTGTAATGTACAAATGGTAGCCACATTAAAGAAGGGAGAAAAACATCTTGCAGAGATGAAAGACGTCAGAGGCTGTGATTTGTCGTGCCAA